>NC_064628.1:97654325-97754325 GCF_023864275.1 Schistocerca cancellata | reverse complement strand
AGTCTCGGTCTGGTGCACAGTTTTAATCTGCCATGAAGTTTAATATCAGCGCACATTCCGCTGAAGACTGAAAAATTCATTCTGGAATTTTATAGTTGACTACTCTATGTAAACAATGAAATCTCAGAAAGTATAACACCTCTGTCTGTATACAAACTGACTGTGAAACCATACTGCCTTATCTCGTACAATGTTTTTTATGCCAAATGCAAAGATTGTAGGTGAAGATCTGCGTGTCTGTGTGATATTCTTTGTAGTGGAGGAGGCACAATACTTGTAAGCAGACAAACAGAAATTCAATTTCTAGCATTAGCATAAAAATCCTTTAAAGATTCATTTGTCCGATTTTACGATAGCAGTGTACCCTCAAAAAGCCAACTACAGTGCAAGGGACGCTCCGGCCGTTGTGGCAGAACGGTCCTAAGCGCTTCAGTCCCGAACCGCGCGACTGCTACGGTCGCAGGTTCGAATCCTGCCTCGGGCATGGATGTGTGTGATGACCTTAGGTTGGTTAGGTTTAAGTAGTTCTAAGTTCTACGGGACTGATGACTTCAGACGTTAAGTCCCATAGTACTCAGAGCGATTTGAAGCATTTTTTGCAAGATAAGCAGAAAATCACACGCAATCGTCACAAAAACATTTACGCAAAAAATGCATTTAAAAATGAGAAATTCTCGAGACGGGTTGTGCTAAGCATGAAAAAACAAGTAACTGGTGCAGATTTCCCATAATTTAAACCATGAATGCAGGTTTTCCAAAAACATCGATTACGATGAAAGAAATTAAATTATTCTCAGCAAATGCTGGAGTGGTATCTACCGAAAGATCATGTCACTAGCCTTCTAAAGAGATGGTAAGTTTCTGGGTAACAGAAACAGATAACACCACCGCTCACAGAGCACCTATAGGAGACTTCGAAATAATACGTGCTAAACGGGATCAACAATTATTTTTACAATATCTAAAACATACCATCAATGAATCGCGTCGAGAAAGACTCCGAAATCGTATGTTAACTGTTGCTAGTAATTTTAAATTATAGCCTCATACGCATCCCTTTCGCCACCATTAGCGACGGCGCCACCAAAACTCACTAAATAGTGGCATCTACAGACACCTGACATGAGGGCAGCCAATATGGTATCAAGTTGAAACTCTTGCGTCTGGCATCGTCAAATGATAGTGTTGCAATCGCGTAACGCCAAAATTTAAAAAAAAAGGTTGAATTATGCCTGCGTAGTACACATAATCTTACCGACAAAAATAAGGTTGATGTTGTTGTGGTTGTGGTTTTCAGTCCTGAGACCGGTTTGATGCAGCTCTCCAAGCTACTCTACCCTGTGCAAGCTGCTTCATCTCCCAGTACTTACTGCAGCCTACATCCTTCAGAATCTGCTTAGTCTATTCATCTCTAGGTCTCGCTCTACGATTTTTACCCTCCACGCTGCCCTCCAATACTAAATTGGTGATCCCTTGATGCCTCAGAACACGTCCTACCAACCGATCCCTTCTTCTAGTCAAGTTGTGCCACAAACTTCTCTTCTCCCCAATCCTATTCAATACTTCATTAGTTATGTGATCTACCCATCTAATCTTCAGCATTCTTCTGTAGCACCACATTTCGAAAGCTTCTATTCTCTTCTCGTCTAAACTATTTATCGTCCATGTTTCACTTCCATACATGGCTACACTCCATACAAATACTTTCAGAAACGACTTCCTGACACTTAAATCTATACTCGATGTTAACAAATTTCTCTTCTTCAGAAACGCTTTCCTTGCCATTGCCAGTCTACATTTTATATCCTCTCTACTGCGACCATCATCAGTTATTTTGCTCCCCGAATAGCAAAACTCCTTTACTACTTTAAGTGTCTCATTTCCTAATCTAATTCCTCAGCATCACCCGATTTAATTCGACTACATTCCATTATCCTCGTTTTGTTTTTGTTGATGTTCATCTTATAGCCTCCTTTCAAGACACTGTCCATTCCGTTCAACTGCTCTTCCAAGTCATTTGCTGTCTCTGACAGAACTACAATGTCATCGGCGAATCTCAAAGTTTTTATTTCTTCTCCATGGATTTTAATACTTACTCCAAATTTTCCTTTTGTTTCCTTTACTGCTTGCTCAATATACAGATTGAATAACATTGGGGAGAGGGTACAACCCTGTCTCACTGCCTTCCCAACCACTGCTTCCCTTTCGTGCCCCTCGACTCTCATCTGGTTACTGCACAAATTGTAAATAGCCTTTCACTCCCTGTATTTTACCCCTGCCACCTTCAGAATTTGAAAGAGTATTCCAGTCAAAAATAAGGTATTCCACTTTAATCTAGGTTTAACGACGAGCGACATCACAACATGTGATTTAGACTTCTTTTCCTATAACGACTGTAGGTGGCTAAGTTTCCACACTTTTGTCTCGTTTTCATGCACCAACCTGAACTCATCGTAAGAGGAAAAAAGTCCCCGCCTCCAGTGCGTGACGAAGTTCTTCCGTAAAAGCCACACTGACTTATCTCGGAAGCCGTCAGTCAATAATGGGTGTTCGAGCCATTTCAGAGCTGACATTACGTAACGCCAAGGAGCGAGATAGGCTCTAGGCACGCAACCCCGGCGCTTGTCAACAAAGCGACCGCCGCAGCAAGTAGTTTACCCTCTGTAGCGTGTGTGTCCGCCTACAGGGGCTGGGAACACGGCAAGGTCTCTCTCTGGTTCTTCCGCCGGAAGGAGTGCGTGGGGACCCGGCGCAAGTCGGCGCCTACATAGTAACGGTACCTCGAACGAGGACATCGGCCGCCGTCTGTTAGCTTCCATCGACCAAAGCACCATTCAGCTGTTCGTTAGACCAAGAACATATCCACAGGAATGTTCAGTGACTATTTACAATCACAGTGTTTTACCTTTAGGCTCTGATTCCATCTACTTAAGATTCCACGAAGCTTTTCGGAATATTTATTATAATAAGGTACATTTTAATACACAAGAGTAGTCTTCTTTTTTTGTACGATTCGTGGAAAATATGACGGCAATAACTCAGTCTCAGGCAGGTTTTCCAAAACCGCGTATAGTTGTCAGGTAATTGTAACTGGTATAAAAATGCTACGAATGACGGGTTCTGGAAATCAATTGTGTGCATTTTATATTCCAAGCACTATTACATCAAACCGATCGCATGAGGAACGAACAGCTCTTTGCTTGTTTACTATAGAAGTTACTTCACGAATGTTTCACAATGGCCAAATGCTGAGAAAGCGCAGTACTGGACAAGTAAGTGTTTCGCTTTGAAGCGGAGGTCAGGCGAATTCGTATAGTACCGGACTACGATACCAATGATACCGTACGGAAAGATGGTTATGTTCTTACATAGCATGAATAAAACAGAGACCACACTCAAGGACATCCACAAAAAATTGATAATTTTTATAGATATTTTTTTGAAGAAGTCCAAAGTTAAAACAGAACGTGTATACCCAGAACAAATCTCTCGTGCAAACACAGAAGCAATGCCGCTTTATCAAGGCCAGCAAAGTGGTAAACCAGAGAGACAGAGACAAACATCACGAAGCATCTGGCGAAGAATTAATTACAGGCTGTTTACAGGTTATTGCAAACATAGTATGTCCTCAAAAGAGAGAAAAAGCCCCCGATGGAATTCAACTGCCAAGACGTATTTACCGGTACTGGACAGAAATCATGACTGATGACAAAAGTTTACAAAGAATATTCTTTACATTGCATGCCTTCAAATTTCCTCCGTATGACCTCACCAATCTCTCCGATACAGCATAGCTACCAACATTTATTCGAAGGATCGATGCAAAATTTCAATGTCACGTATCAAGCACTGGTCATTTTGCTGTAAATGAGGCAACAAAAGCGGAATCTGTTTCAAAATAAATTTTTCGAAAGGCTAAGGACTTGAATTTAGTTTTATCATTTGTTATATGCACTCATGATGCCCCAGCAGTGGCTCGTGTACAGAAAGGATTTATTATAATAATTCCTGAAAAAGCATTGCATCATCCAACAACAAAATGCGTGCCTAATCGAATCAGTTGACTAAAGATATTGACGTTGTAGCTGGCAGATTAAATCTCGAAACATATTTCATATTTCAAAACAACAAAATGAAGAGTTTGTTTTTTGTTTTTCTTTAGGGCGCAAAGAACTGGGTCATACGCGTCCAAGTCAAAACTACATAACACGAACACAGACTGGAGTTAAACGACTAAACGCCAGTCCCAATGGTCAGAATAGGAGAGTTAAAAAGAGGCACGTGGAAAAAGGGCTAAAAAACAGCATGCAGAAATGGAGGTACAAAACTAAAAATTAAATGGCCTTCGCCTTACGGCTTCGGCGGGTAAAAAGTAAAACTGGGTCGACAGCCCGCGCGTCATTCGCTAAAACGGCTGATAAATCAGACGGCAAACCCAAACTGCAACGTAAAGTGTTACAAAAGGGCATTCCAGCAGGAAGTGGCGGACAGTTAAAATTTGGGCGCAATGTGTACAAAGTGGTGGAGCAGCACCACTTAGCAAATGACGATGGCTAAAAAGGCAGTGCGCAATACGCAGCCGAGTTAAAATAACCTTCTCCCGACGGGAGAGCTGAGAGGAGGGCGTCCAAGCCGTTGGGAGAGGTTTAATAAGCCGAAGCTTATTCCCGTGAAGGGATGACCATTGGCGGTGCCAAAGGGACACCACCTCCTGACAGACGGCAGCGCAGAGATCATCGGAGGGAATAAAGGTACTCGTGGGCTGAGGTACGAGGACTGCAGCCTTGGCGGCAGCGCCAGCAGCCTCGTTTCCTGGCAGACCGACATGACCAGGGGTCCACAGAAACATGACACTGGCTCCAGCAAGAGTGAGCAAGTGACCGTTTTCCTGGACCCGCTGCACCAAGGGATGAGCAGTGTACAGCGCACATAGACTATGGAGGGCACTGAGTGAGTCCGAGAAGAGGACACAATTGGAAAGGCTGTGTCGCCGAATGTACTCCGTGGCCTGATACAAGGCGAAGAGCTCGGCTGTAAATACTCATTAGTGTGCCGGAAGCAGATATTGAAAAAAACGGGTACCAATGACGAAGGCACACCCGACCCCACAGTCAGTCCAAAAGCCATCACTGTAGACAAAGGAACTATCGCGAAGTTTCATGTGAAGGTCGTGAAACTGGAGGTGATAGATCGAGGCTGGAGTAGTGTCCTTAGGAAACGAATTAAGGACAAGGTTAACATGGGCTGCTTCACGAAGCCAAGGTGGTGAAGGGTTGACACCCACTGGGAAAGTTGCAGGTAGTGTGAACTTAAGCCGCTGTAGCAAGTGGCGGAAGCGGACTATAGGAGTTAGCAGAGAAGAGGGACGAGCCCCATACTGACGATCAAAGGAATCATCAAAGGAGGCGGCATAGGAGGGGTGGCCACGCATGGCAGAAAAACGGCATGCTTACCTGCTGGGGAGAAAGTCACGGGGGTAAGACAGTGGTAGTTCAGCTGCTTCAGCATACAGACTCTCAACTGGGCTGGTGTAAAAGGCGCCCGTAACCGAACGGATGCCACGATAGTGGATAGTGTTGAGAGGGATGGGCGTGCAGACGCATAAACAAAACGCCCATAGTCTAGTTTCGAACGGACAAGGGACCCGTACAAACGGAAGGAGAATGGTTCGATCGGCACCCCAGGAAGTACCATTGAAAACACGTAGGAGATTGAGGGACCGCGTACAGCGGGCTCCAGGTAAGACACGGGAGAACCAAGAGTCTTTCCTATCGAGCATATGCCCCAGATATTTCGTAGTTTCAACGAACGGAAGGGCAACAAGCCAAAGATGTAGAGACTGTGGGAGAAACCATTTGCGACGCCAGAAATTCATACAGACGGTTTTGTGAGGGGGAAAAGCGAAAGCCATTGCCGATGCTCCAGGAGTAAAGACGATCAAGGCAGCGCTGAAGACGCCGGTCATTAACACAGGTCCGTGGAGAACTGCAATATATGGCAAAATTGTCTACAAAAAGAGAGCCGGAGATGCCCGGTGGGAGACAGGCCATTGTAGGGTTAATGGCGATAGCAAAGAGGACGACGCTCAGGACGGAACCCTGAGGCACACCATTTTCCTGGTTAAAGATGTCCGAAAAGGCAAAATCCACAGGCAACTTGAAAACTCAAGTCTTGTAAAAATACCCGAAGAAAACAGGGCAGACGCCCACTTGTAAAGGGTACGTGTAAAGCGTACGGAGGATACCAGTTCTCCAGCAGGTGTTGTAGGCCTTCTCCAAATCGAAAAACACAGCCACTGTCTGGGATTTCCGCAGAAAACCATTCATGACATGAGTGGCTAAAGTAGCGAGATGGTCAACTGCAGAACACCGTGATCGAAATCAACACTGTGCATTCGTTAGTACATGTCGAGACTTGAGCCACCACGCCAGCCATGCATGAATCATATACGTTCCATCACCTTGCCAACGCAGCTGGTAAGAGAGAGATGGGGTGGTAGCTAGAAGGAAGGTTTTTGTCCTTACCGGACTTAGGTAAGGGTATGGTGGTGACTTTGCGCCAGCGTTCAGGAAATGTGCCCTCTGCCCAGATGCAGTTGTAGGTGTTAAACAGAAAGTGCTTGCCTGAAAGAGAAAGGTGCTGCAACATCTGAATGTGGATGGCGTCTGGCCCTAGAACAGAGGATTGGGATGAACTGAGAGCATGATCCAGCTCCCTCATAGTAAAGATGTCATTGTAGCACTCACGATTCGGAGAAGAGAAGGGCATCGCCCACGCCTCCTCCGCTCGTTTCCGATGGAGGAAGGCAGGATGATGGTGGGAAGAGCTAGAATCTTACGCAAAATGGCGACCCACAGCGTTGGAGATAGGAATAGCGTCCACGATGACATCGTCAGCGACTGTCAGGCCGGAAATTGGTGAATGGATCTTGGTTCCAGAGAGCCGTCGGAGGTTGGCCCACACGACAGAGGAAGGTGTGGAACTTAAAAGACCAAGTGAATGAAATCTAGCTAGATCTTTTGATATCCCGAAGAACGCGACGTCACTTTTCACGCATATGTTTATAATGAATGCCGTTTGCCGGCGTAGGGTGACGATTAAAATCGCGGAGACCATCTGTGCATGCGCGAATTGCGTCGCGGCATGCTTCAGTCCACCAAGGGACTGGGACACGACTTGGTAGAGATGAAGTGCGGGGGATGGAACGTTCTGCAGCAGTAAGGATAACGATTGTGAGATATTCGACCTGGGCATCACAACTGGGGAAATCCTGTCCTTCGAAAGTCGCCAGGAAGGAGTAAAGCTGCCAGTCACCCCTAGGAAGCTGCCATTTAGGCGTGCACACGGATGGGGTAGGGGTCAAAAAGCATAACACACGAGAAATGGTCGCTCGAGTAGGTGTCAGAAAGAACGGACCACTAAAAAGACGATGGGCAAGATGGGCAGTGCAGAGGGATAGGTCCAAATGGGAATAGGTGTGCGAGGAGTCTGAAAGGAAAGTGGGTGCTCCAGTGTTAAGGCAGCAGAGGTTAAGTTCGTTAAGAAGGTCAGCCAAGAGGGCACATCTCTGGCATGTCCTGGGAGAACCCCAAAGGTGATGATGTGTATTAAAGTCATCGAGTAGCAGGGGGAGGCAGCTGCCCAATAAGTTGAAGGAAGTCTGCCCTGGTGACAGCGAATGATGGAGGGACATGTAAAGTACAGAGGGAAAAAGTCAGCTGGGGAAGGAAAAGGCGAACTGCCACAGCTTGAAGGTTGATATTCAGCGAGATGGGTTGAATATTAATGTCATCCAGTATGAGCAGCATGACGCCCCCACGAGAGGGAATGTCGACCTCAGGGGGAAGGTCAACACGAATCGGTAAGAAATGTGAAAGCTCAAAGCGGTCGTGAGGGCGCAGTTTCGTTTCCTGATGGCAGAATTCAAGGGGATGCTGCAATGCCAGAGAAGCCGTAAATCCTATTAGTGACCCGAAGGCCGCGAACGTTCCACTGACGGTAAGTCATGATGAAGAGAAGTGGGGATGTCACTTTGGCGGCTGCAGATTGACAGCTGGGGAAGAGGCGCTACTACATGGCACAGAGGCAGGAGGATCCTGCTCCATGGGGTCCACAGAAGCATCAGCTTGCTTGTCCGGTCGGTCTGTAGAGTCCAACGTCAAAAAAGACTGTTAGTGTGCTCCGGCGACAAGGAGGCTGGTCGGGTTAAAGTATTACGTGCCGACACCATCGAAGAGGATCTTCGAGCCTTTCCGGATAGATGAAGACTCAGGTGTTGTTTGGCTGGAGGAAGTCCTCACAGGAGTACTGCTTCTGTCCTTTCCGGCCTACCAGTTGTGTAGCTGGTGGTTTCGCCCCATTGAGGAGAAAGTTTAACGGCTTGTTGCACAGCTGGATGGGGGGGGGGGGGGGGATGTCGATGCTACCTGACACTGGGCGATTTCACGACATCAGAGCTGAATAGGAGGTCACATGTCTGCGTGCCCATGGCCTTCATGGAGCGAGGGGTAACAAGAACAGAGCTATAGGTACCAGACGGGAGAACACAGGGTTTGCAACCAGCCAGTAACTTGTGAGCAACTGGATAAGGCACCTTTTCCTTTACCAGGATCTCTTGAACAGCCCGCTCATCAAGATACACTGGACACTCCTGATAGGAGGCGGCATGCCGTTATTGTTATTGATACAGCAGGGAGAAGGAGGGGGGGGGGGGGCAATCGCCCACGTGTGCATCCCTACCACATGTGACACATTCGGCTGGGATTCGAGAAGACGTTCCAGTGTGGTTAAAACGATTACACTGGTAGCAGTGCATTAGGTTCGGAATGTATGGCCGGACGGTGATAATTTCATAACGTGTTTTGGGCTTGGACGGAAGCATCACTCTATCAAAGGCGAGAAAGAGTGCGGGTAGGCACTGAGGAGGAATCTGCCTTTTTTATTACACGATGAACGGCAGTGACACCCTGATCAGAGAGGTGAGACTGTATTTCGGCATCAGTCAGACCGTCGAGCAGCCTGGTGTAAATTACACCACAGGAAAAATTCAAAGTTTTGTGGATCTCGACATGAACAGGGTAACTGTGGAGAAGCGCGGCAGCAAGCAGTTGTTAAGCTTGAGAATCAGAAGTGGTCTCCAAAAGTAAAGTGCCATTCCGTAAATGAGAGCAGGATTTCACAGGGCCAGCAACTGCATCTACACCTTTCTGAATAATAAACGGATTTACTGTGGCGAAGGACTGACTATCTTCAGTACGTGAGACCAGGAGAAATCGCGGTGCAGCGGGAAGGGTCTCTGAATCATTAGCCTCGTTTTGTAGATGCTGAGTGGGAAGGTGATTGACTCATCGCAAGGAAATCCCCCATGATTGCCGCTGTCTCTGATGGCGCGCTCCTTCCAACTGGGGGCCCCCTTCACAAGGGGGCGCACCCACCTTGGATGATTGTTCACACCTCAGATCACACCTCCCGAACACCTGACAGAGGGACCAATCGGCAATTTGGGAAGGTTACAGCTCAGGCAATCACCCCTCCCTGAGCCTGGCCTGTACCGGAGGGGGGGGGGGGGGGTACGTGCGCCCGTGGTAGCCAAGAACTAACCTGCCAAAGAGTGGCGAGCCCCCTGTGTGTGTGTGTGTGTGTGTGTGTGTGTGTGTGTGTGTGTGTAAGAGAGAGAGAGAGAGAGAGTTAAACATTGTAGAGTAACGGAGACTACAGAAAATCCAAAGTACAGGTCCAACATGACGAAAAGCATTTTTTGTAATCAATACGGTGTGAAGATGGGAACACTAAAGTATGATACACTACGTTAAAGAATGTAAATCTCAAAGAATAAGCATTTAAAGAAATGAGTTAGCCGAGAAAACAACTGCTTAGGAAGTAAAATTTTTCCCGTGTACTTCAATGGCCTGTTGCATATCTTTGGACTGGAGGTTTTTCGGCGCCTTGCGTGTCCCTAATCTACCCTAACTATGCAACGGAGGGAAGGGGACCTACAGTTTGACGTGGAACCCGAACCAGGTTTTGCTCCTGGCGACTCCTCACATCGCTGAGAGGTGAGGGCGGACTGAAAATTTTCGTAGTTCGACCGGGATATGATCCCATGACCTCTGTTTCCGCACAAGTGCTTTAGCACTAGACCAATAGGCCCGAATGGGAAGCATGGCTACAAGTGACGTTAGGATCTTTAAAATTACTGGCAGCAGTAGAAAGTAGACCAAAATTATATTTAACTGAATAAAGTACTTATCAACAAATACGTCAGACTAACAGGTAAGGAAACGAGTCATTAGAACAGTAGTCTGGAGTGTGCCCGAAACAGCTGTGAAACATGGGGACTAGGTAAACACGAGAGGAAATAATGCCGAAAAGTAAAAGATTTAGTGCTTACAGATGATGTGAACAATAAGAGAACCTGATTTCTCTGGAAGCACCTACAAGCAAAACAGACCAACCTGTACGACTTAGGATAACGTTATGCTGTCTGAATCATGGGGCTATGTGGATTGAAATACCTAAATATTCTACTGAACAGCTCATGTGCGCAGCTCTGACGCCATAATGCTACAGGGCCGTTGCTAGACGAGCTGACAAGAGACAAGACGCTTTTTCCAAATATGTTTAATCCAGAGAGTAATCATCCAGAAGCAAATAGAAGAGGTAAGAACTGTATTGCTTACAACAATCCGCCATGCAATATTAATCTGTTTAAAACGAGGTCTAATGTTGAAATACATGTATGTTATAAATAAATCTTTCCACTACCAATTGAGTAGCACCCAGCACCTAGTTAACAGAATTAACGACATCTGTCATAAATTTGAGCAACTGCTTGTACCTAAAAGGTAACAAGGGATTGGAGCTATGTGAATCAGTTAGTCTTCGTGGAGTTTCTTGAACCGGAATACAATATGCATTATTTCTTTCTTATTAAAAGATTTACGAAGCCTAATTATAAAGAACAGTCACTCTGTCTCCATTACAAAATTTGTTTTTGGTGAAATTTTCATGTCGCCTGGAGAAGTGGAGCCAATGTAGAAAATTCTGTGACGGGATTTAGGTGCACGGGAACTTTCCCCTTCAGTCCCAACAAAATATCAGCACACACATTCCTTCGATCGTCCACATTCCTGGTGTGAAGTCCCATTATGTTACTGCAAAATTCAGGCTCTGCAACGCCTCCTAATCCTCCAAGGAATTTGGAGATTCAGAGATCATCATCATCATCATCATCATCATCATCATCATCATCATCATCATCATCCTTCCGTTGTGCTAATCAGAACGAAAGCCACCAGTGCCACACGGGCAGGGAGAGAGAAAAATTCAGCTGGTCATCTGACTTCTGCATTTCATCTCAATCTTACAAGAGGGAAGAGAAAATAGAACTGTGAAAACTCCCAATGAAAGAAGGTCAAGGGTTGCATAAAAGCGCTGGATATTAAACACAAACATACAAAATCCAGAAAAGGATTCATGGTTCAAATGGCTCTGAGCACTATGGGACTCAACATCTTAGGTCATAAGTCCCCCAGAACTTAGAACTACTTAAACCTAACTAACCTAAGGACATCACACACACCCATGCCCGAGGCAGGATTCGAACCTGCGATCGTAGCAGTCTCGCGGTTCCGGACTGCAGCGCCAGAACCGCTAGACCACCGCGGCCGGCAAAAGGATTCATCTTCATCATCACGTGAAGCCGAGTCTGAGGAATAAAACATACATTGCGGGTTCTCCAACATCAAATATGACAACCCTAGACCTGTGAAGAAAGAGAGATAGATCAGGTGTGATGAGTGCCAAGTGTGGGGGCTGCTGGTCGCAATCAATTCCGGTATGGGAAATGCATGTAACAAGTACTGTAACAGGTAAAACCTGTAATCTTCCACACTGTGTATAACTGTTTGACAGTTTACAATGATTGATATAGCCCATTTACGATTCAAATAGCCCCACCAATTTTTTTCTGTTCCAACATTTTAAATTTTGCTATTTACGAGGAAAAAGAATAGATCTTGAACCAATGTACCTTTATCATACAAAACGTAAGTATGAGCTATTCTTCATCATAATTTAACATGCTTCTGAAATATTTAAAGTTTAAATGATACATTTAGCCCCCATCTTGCACTAGCAGAATTATTAATGGAAGGAATTGCCAGGACGACCACTAATGTTTTAGCTGCAGCAGATTGTGAGTGATGACGGGGTTCGCTTCATCAAAAATCAAGAGAAAGGCAACAAGGAGTGTGTAATGGCATACTACAGCTTACCAAAAGAGAGAGAGAGAGAGAGAGAGAGAGAGAGAGAGAGACGACCTGCTGTGTGTGTGTGTGTGTGTGTGTGTGTGTGTGTGTGTGTGTGTGTCTCCGTCACGCACACAGCTCGCAACGAGACACCGTTTCGCTTCGCCTCTACTCTGCGCGGTCGCAAAGCCAAGAGACTCAGGCATCCAGGGGCAGCAGTATACGCATCATTCGTGAGTTCTGGTGAAACAATGATGGCCACAAGTACTCTTTTACGTATAATGGAGCTCCCTGCGACCGACTGTTGTTGGGGGAAGAATTCACAATAATGTTTTTACTTGCTAACCTCGTCGCCATCTGAATACACAATGACGAGCGAAAAAAATTTTACCACTTACTTAATAGTGCGTTGGTCCACCTCTGAAGCGTAACAGAATATCGTATGTGCGTGACATGTGTTCCCCAAGTCCTTGGTAGATAGAACTCGCAACTGATGATGTGGGGAAAACGTAGGGGTCATCTGCTGCGAAACTTCAATAACGCGCGCTGAACGATTTGCTCCGAAACAATTGTGCCTGGATTGGCATTGCACTCTGTCGTCATATCCGCCAAAGATCACCGCCTATCTTCCCTTACAGGGCGGGAAAGCCTCCAATAGCCACGTTCTGTGATGTGATTGTGAAATGGAAAAGCGGAGGAACAATCTCAACAGTCAACTCGGACAGCCTTACAATGGTTGAAATGTTCCTGACGGATATGTTACTGAGGTGACATTCTATGACACCCACGTCAGAGGCAGCTAAGCTCTCCTGATCTATCCACTTTAGCGACTCCACAGGCCTTTTCTCGTGACATCTTATGGTCGGTTTCACATGATATAGGGGTGCCCGGATAATTTTGATCAGTTTTTATACACCCGACTGTATTGGCGGTGTTACGAGAGGAGCTAAGAACACCCACGCACATGATCCGTTATTGCTGTATCAATTTACTGAATACGTTATTCTAGACTAAGTTTACATCTGCATTCGAACGTCCGGCGTCGTCATTAATATTACACGACAACACTATGTTGTCGTTAAAGCAATGATTATTCTATTAAATTTTCTAGACAGTCCACTGCAAGGTACTGAAAGGCAGATGCTTTCGTCTCTGTCTCTCTAGCAAGCAACACAAGATTCTGTATGCAACAACTTTTTTAAAAATTGAAGAACTTGAAAAAAGGAAGAAAAATAAAAAACCATCTTCCATTAAGTATAAAGGACCGTCAATTACAAAGCTTAACTGCCACATCATGGTCGTTTTCATCACAAATCCTTAATTATTTACATATTATATCCAATAGCTAAGTAGTACAAAAAAAAACAGAAAAACCAATTTACAGTTCATAGATTCAAGATTTACACAATATTCCTGAGTGTGAGAGTGTACTGAATTACTCCCTTCGCGAGCCAGGGGGCGCTAATATCATCTTCACAAATTATTTTGACAATAAGATCCAAAGAAAACTGAAGAACAACTAGAGTCCTTATCTAATCGCAAACACTGTTACAGAGACTTACGTCAACGTTGGTAAACAGTTTCGTAAGACACACCCGACATCGCTGCTATTTCAATGTCGCGCAATTTTCTTTGACTTAAGAATGTTAAAGAGGAACAAATTCCGATTCGAAATAACATGTACCACTCGCAGTTATCGACGGAACGATCTATAAATATTATAAACCTCTCTTAGCATAACTTACATCGATAATATGCGAACAGTGGCAATATATTTTAGGATCGGAATGCATTTAATGTATTCATTCTTTGCAGCGACAGGCGAAGCTATTAATTTGCAACACTCAGCAATAATTGTCGGAGAGTCCTTTCCGGATCCTATGAGTCTAAAATATTACTGAAGAGCGCAGTTTTCTCGGAAATATGTCCCAAGTGTCGAAATCAAGTGTCAGTATCTACCACATCCTGAAGCCCAGTCCACACTGACCTATGGAAACGGTTGTCACGTGTTCCGCAATTTATATAAGAATCAACATTTCCTTGGCGTTCCTTCTGTACCACCCAGACAGAGTGACGGAAAGCGAAAGTGTTACACCATGAAGCACTAGTCTGAAATTTATCAAACTGATGCTGTGTGATTAAATTTTCATCCCATTCGGAACCGATGTCCATCGTAATCCGTCTGAGGTGTGACCCCATGAGCACGAATACCCACTTCTACTCGTTATGGGACGGAAGTAAACAGCCTCCAAATGTCATCTGGATGAGTTTTTGCCATGCCTGTAAGACATGCTGTGTCGGCTCATGAACACTGCTGTCTGCAGGCTGATATGAAAATACGCGTCTATCGATCGCATCCCAGACATGCTGCGTTGGCCATAAATCATGACAGTGGGAGACCAGTTAAAGATTGGTACATTCCTTAAGGCGAGTGTGATAGGGGGTCTTTTATTATTCTGTTGTAAAATGCTATTTGTTACTGTTATCATAAAGGGTATGATGGAAGAATTTAGCATTACTGTCACATATTGGCGGGATTTCAGCCTCCCTTCAACAATTACCAAATCAGGCCCGTGGTCATATACAATAGTTCCGAACACCTGATTCTAAGAGTTGGAGTAGTATGGGCCTCAAGCATCGCTGCTTCCGGTGACCTTTCGCCGGGTCGTCTATCGACACGTTAGCGTCGACCCGCCACAAATAGAAGCGAGACTCATCGCTGACCACTGCAGAATGTCAATCAATGTCCTAACTGACTCGCTCTACGCTAGGGGTGTACATACTTGCTAGTACCTCGGACCGCAAATCCCCATTTGTGACTACGTAAGCGCTGCAGAAAAGTTTACATCCTCTGCTTCTTAAATATTATCCTGTTGGTAAATGTCATTTAGTAGTTTTTACAAAGACCTGCGCTCTTTTGCAGGAGGCAATGAAAGACGAGTAATAGATATCCCCCCCCCCCCTCTCTCTCTCTCTCACACACACACACACACACACACACACACACACACACACACACAAACAAACAAACGGCGAAAGGCGGACCGCCATCAGATCAATGGCTAGTGGTCAGTGCACCTCTACACTGCACCGCGCAAGTCTCTTATGACAAGTATGGTGTCAGCAGTAAACGACGAATGGAAACTCGAGATCTCAACGCAGCTTACACTAATCTTTCAGTGGTGAAACACTGTCCGTAAGATCTGCCCGGATTCCAGCTGTTGTCATCCGTCAATTCGCCAGAGCTAGCCAATCCATCACACGAGTTTCTCGTGTTGTTGTGCGTATGAAAGGACCGTGACCGCTCTTCCTTCCACCCGGCTGTCTTTAATTCGTCGCGTCACCACTCACCGTGTTGCTATCGCCCTACAGTACAAGGGAATTCCCACGCGATCTGTCGGTATGGTGTTCCTCATATCAATGATTCGAGGTTTCTCAAAATCCGAAAGATAGCGGTAAGCTGTACGTGCACATCCTCTGGATGTGCTGCGTTGCGATGTCAAACAGGAAAGTACCAGTAACTTCGGACACACCACATAATAATCATCATGTGCTCGCAGCATTCTTCATGTGTAGTAGGAGTGCAAGGACGAAATTTTAACCATCGTATCCCACATATATGGAAACACTGGAGTATCAGCTTGGTAGCATCCTGTCAAAGCGTTCATTCCCATTACCGCCAGCGCCAGTATGTATTAGAACAAAAACTCGTTTTCTTTCTCAACTTTAACGTGCTCGTACTTAATTCACTTGTCTGCACAAGTTTGTATGATGTTCAGAGATTTGAACGAATATGTACCGTTTTATGTATCTGCTCCGCCCCCCCCCCCATAAAAAAGAATTCTACAACTACCTGTCTCATTAAACATACTGACTGGGTAGCATTTCCCCATTCAGCATTGTTTTTGTTGGTGCTGAGGCGCTAGGCGGAAAAATCCTACTTATAGCGGCGGAGGGATGAAACAGGGTCTGCCGTTGAAGAGAATGGGCCTTTCTAAGCTGGACTGTAGTGCCGCGGAACAGAAGAGACGAGACGAGACATACGGAGGGAAGGGCCTTGCCCCCGGGGCAGTCGATACTCGCCCTCGGCACGTCACGGGGTCACCAGGGTCAGCGCCCGGACACAGCTTGCGCTCAAAGCCCGCTCGCCGATTGCAACCCTGCACTCGTCCCACGTGCTCTCAAGGCAACCGATTCCTGTTGGCGACAGTTTTCCAGTTTAGCTTTTTTTCCCTTATCCCCACATCGTCTATACTCTACAGGTCAAAACCGACTCATATGCGAGAGAAGGCAAATAAACTGGTATCATGAAATCATCCAACTGCAAAATTCTAGCCCGTTACCATCAAGGCGAGACACGGTACTATTCGCTTCCGAATGATGGATGAAAATTAGCAGGTTACTGCAGCAGAAAGAAATTTCGTATTTCCCATGTTAGACAATGTTGCTTCTTATCTAATCGGGCTATTAATATTTCCCGTCAGAAGTATCGAATCAGTGTGCTTGCAGTATGTCAAATTGCACGAAAGTTTGAAGTAATACTACAGCGTGCAATTCTAATTTATGAAAAATAGACCACGATTCGATTCCATGACGTTAGCAATTTAGGAGAGAGATACCGGCAGAAATAAAGCTGTGAGGGTAGTTCGCGAGCCGTGCCTGGAGAGTTTAGTCAGTAGGCAGGCGCACTGCTCGCGAAGTTTGAGTCCCGGCCAGACACCCGATTTAATTTGCAAGGAAGTTTCATACTACGGTTATGTAATTAATGTTCTTCTTTGACGAAAAATACAGACAGAAAAATGAACAAAAATGAGAAATAGCGTACCTAAAGAACCAATCATACATTTTTGAACTCTCCACATCCAAGTACTGATCGAGCAAGGTTCTGAAATTTTCGACAAACTGACAGTAATATTAACTCCCCTCAATTGTCGTGCATCTATCACGTGTGTACAGCAAAACTTTGTCGGAGGGAATGAACTCCGAAACACGAACAAGTGAGTGGTCACATACGGTTTTGTCTTGTAAAATTGTTTTCTGGTCAGATGAACAACATACTAACATAGTGTTGGATAAAACACTAATTTACGTGAATAATTAAATAAATATTGTCAAACGTCGATCATCAGATGCAGCAGTTCGGGTGACATCTAAGTGTAGTGCAGGCACATAATAAATTTAACATCCATAGTCTACACAGAGGCTACTAAAAAATAGCCTCACTTACATTACCCTGTCCAATGATGATGGTACTATGGCCACGTGTCGAGCTTCAGTTTACATCAGCACCAGAATCAGGAATGTCTCTCACTAGACAGAGGTAAGACCGGTTACTTTTAGCAACACAAACTTTCATGGCATGGCATAGTTATGATAGTTCTTGTTCCTATATAGTCAGTCTGCTCTCATTACAAAATCTTAAAACGGATAAATTTCTTTTTCAGACTGATTTGCTGTAAGATATTTTTTTCCAACATTACTAGACAATGTTGCTATGACATGGAATAATGCAGTTTTTTTTAATATAAAAACGGAGATGAATAACCTTCAGGTGCGAAATCCTTCATAATTCGAATCAGCAGTTGGGAAATACGGGTTTGCGCCGAAGCCAGCGTGCGCGTGCTGAGAGATTTAGCTCCTCATAGCTAATGCGCACGTCTACATTTGACGACGCTGAAGGCTGAGTCTTCCGACGTAAAAATATCCACTTATCTCACTGGGCAGTTGAGCAGGTAAAAAGTAAGTTCAGACTTTGTTATTGATCTCGAGTAAGCAAATCCTGTACCAAAATCATAAGCACTGACTTCTGCGTCCGCACAGTAGAGGTAAGAAAATGGAAAGTTGCGCTTTCAGGACTGGGAGCACCCGACGGAAAAATACAGTGTAAGGCCAAGAATGGCAACTGTCGTTAGTGCCAGAAGTGCCTGCCTAGTACCGGCATATCGGCTTTTTCGTAGGGCTTACTCTATGGAATTGAGCGTTTGGCGTCATTGGCCGGGCCTCCTTGGTGCAGTTCTTATTACATTCGACGCCATATTGGACGACCTGAGCGCCGGATGGGAATGAAATGATGATGAAGACAACACAACACCCAGTCCCTGTGCGGAGAAAATCCCCGACCAAGCCGGGAATCGATTCCGGGTCCGTAGGACGGCAATCCATCACGCTGACCACCCAGCTAGCGGTGCTGACAGTGCTGTCTCTATCAAATCCGGCATCGATGACGTACGATTAGCTTTTTCCTTCGCCCAAACACTCTAGCTGACAAAAAATAAAATTCTCAAGCTCGAAACGGATGATACATTAAGTAAATTTATACAAAGTTATCTTATAATTACGGCAATGCTTGAAATAATTCAGAGCTGGCGTAAATCTATCTGTAGCAACATAAATGTTGAAAAACTATTGGGAGTATTTTTTTAAATCTACGAAACTGGGTAGCGAAAGCGCGTCTTTTGCTGCAAATGACTAAAGTTAGACAAAAATGAATACACTGTTAAAAACACTCACAGAGTATAATGCAGGAGAGTGGCAAAACAAGAAGTCAGTTTCGCTAAACAGTTTGCTACACGAGACAAAACAATCAGGTAGTTACAAAACAAATTAACAGTTCTGTCTTTGAGCAACTGAATATATTAACTGGACGCATACAAACCGGGCGGACCGAGTTAGAATGCCACACCCTGAAATACAACTGACTTCAGACTTGCAATGGAGTACATGGAGAACAATGTGTGTAAAAAAACTCGCGATGGTTCTAACAAACACATAAGGGATATCCATCGAATGCTACTCTGCTGCGTAAGGCACTCACTTCAACAAGCTGTGAAGAAACTATGTATTATGTCCTCAAAAAGCAAAATATTTACGATCTTTACAAAAGCCAACTAGATTAAATTCCATCTTTTTTCCACTAACTACAGAAATTTATATTTAACAATTTCATTCTTTTAATTCGATTTGCAGCCATCACAAAAAAACGGCAAAATTCAATACAAAGAGCTCATTGAACCAATTGATCAACATATAAAATCTGGCCAGGTGCAAGTAGGAATCCCGTACTGAGGTTCCCGTAGAAACTTAACTGTGTAGACAGACAGTCCATCCTTTCCGGGAATCTAGAATCTCTACGATTTTTGCCTGTTATCGACATTGTGATACTGCCAAGATATCGGTCCCAGGGATTCCAAGACTTTAAAACATTCTCTAATTTCAAGTTTGGAGTCGAATAACAAACGACAAAAATTTTTTTTCGTGTGATAATTACGAAGTAATTTTTGGTTTTTCTTTACTTGTACTGTGAAACCTTTCTTCCCGCCAAATTTCATGATTCTACGTCAAAGAGAAACACCCACAAGTTTCAAACGAGCGAGTTTGCGAATGTCAAAATTTGTGACATAAATGGCCGTATCTTTTGGACCTTAATATAGGATATTTTTCAACTTGGTACGTATACCCGTTCCTGAGAAATTGTTTTCAAAAGTCGGACGGACGGAAAGACAAAGTGATTCTGTAAGGCCTCCGTTTGTACCGACTGAGGTACAGAACCCTAAAAGTCCATTCTAAACACGGTAATCCATGCTCATATCAAAAGTCATCTTAACGGTGCAGCTGGCGGCTTTGACATTTCCTGACCTTAGAAAATTGAAATCCCAGGGTTAAGAGGGACGTCTATTGTTAGCAGCCTTCTGTTGCGAAAGTGTGAATTATACTAGCATTATTTGGCAAGTACTGTTTTATGGGCATTTGACATTAGGCCGCGGTCCAAAGCATGCACCTTGACACAGCCTAAGGCCCAGAGTAAAGTGATGTCGTATGACAATGTCGTATGGCACTGTTGGCTGGGAGACCCCCAACGGCTATGTTCAGCTGCCTAGTCTTTTCCGTCACGCAAAACGGCTCCTTTCCTTGTGGATGTGTCGGAGCTGTGGCTAATGTGTATTTACTGAGTGCAAGTAATGGGTGTGTGTACAATGTAGTGTTGTGTTTATGATTTATAATGATGATAATTGACGGGAAAGGGTGAGGCCCGGTGCTGACACGTAGTCTATTCCTCTGGAATAGCATCCAGGGAACCGCCGGTTTTAACATCCCCGTACGACGGACGGATCACTATCCACAGTCACATGCCCTCGCTTCCTGAGATATTGGGGAGACGTTTGGTATTTAACCCAAGATATTGATGCGAAGCCTAATGATCAAGAACCTTAGACCACCACCTCTGCTCCTGCTGCCGAAAAAATTCTGGCAGCCGGATTCGAACTGGCTTACCTCCACGTCGAGCGCCACCGCACAGGCGAATGTTACCGACCGGTGTTACGGATGCGGGACGTAATGCCTGTAATACAAAAATCTCCAAGGACGCAAATACCAGCCATGCAAGCCTGCATTGTTTGATTTATTAGCACTGGTAACATATATGCAAGGTCATGCCCGAATGTCAGCTATAGCACGTAAATTCTCTGTAGTGGAGCACCAGGCAACCCTCTCCTCCCCGCCCTCGAACGGTTACAGCATCCATCCCGCGTCAGCCCGAAATGAGTAAACAGATAAGGTTGCGCCATCACAGTCCCGATAGTCATCAACATCGATTTAATTATGGAATTGACGCGAGAACCAAACTCACTCAAACACTAGTTCCTATGACAAAAAACAGCCTTTACAGATATTTCGATAACAGCCCGACTTGGCAGACTAAAATATTAATGTGACGTGCAGGGATAGACCAGAGTTTACATTTGGGCTGGACTAGTAACTTTATGATCGAGCAATTTTCGTTCGCAGAGAAGACCATAACAGCAGTTACGTACGTAAACATGCTGAATGACTACGCCTTTTCACCACTTGCCCCCTCCTGCCGAACATGGTTTTACAAGGAAAGCAGCCCAATTCTAACGGACGATGAAATTTTTTTTTGTTATGGTTTTAGGGCGCAAAACTGCTAGGGTCATTAAGCGCCCGGTCTATGACTTAGGAAACAGTAAAAAGACGAAAACGGAAACTAGCAGCAATGGGAACGAAAGTCATAAAATTGGAGAAACTAAAAGCAGAAAGAAGGCTTAAAAATTCACTACAGAAGGGGGTTGGTTGTCCCAAAAAAAACTTCAAATAACTGACGACATTTCACTGGCACGAATGAACTCTAGAACGCGATCGGCCGATCGCGTGTCATCTGCTAAAATTGACGATATATCAGGCGACAGCTGTAGACGGGCGCGTAACGGAGTAAAATAGGGGCACTCAATTAAAAGGTGTCTTACCGTCCACAACTGAGAGCAGTGGGGACAGAGTGGGGGAGGATCGCCGCTTAAAAGATGTCTATGGCTAAAAAGACAGTGCCCTATCCGGAGTCTAGTTAAAATTACCTTCTCCCGACGACGCGTTCTGGAGGAAGAGGTCCAAGTACAAGGAAGAGTTTTCACGTCCCGCAATTTATTTTGGGGAAGTGTCGACCAGTGCGCGTGCCATAAATGAACAACACGAAGACATAAAACGCGCCGTAGATCGGCGACGGGAATCGATGGAATAGCTGGCCGAAGAAGAGAGACTGCAGCCTTGGCTGCAATATCGGCCGCCTCATTTCCGCAGATACCAACGTGTCCCGGGAGCCAGAGGAACGCCACCGAGACGCCCCCCCAGGTGGAGCAAGCGCAGACAGTCCTGAATCCGGTGGACCAGAGGGTGCACAGGGTAAAGAGCTTGGAGACTGAGGAGAGAGCTGAGAGAATCGGAGCAGATAACGTACTGTATCCGCTGATGGCGGCGGATGTAGTGGACAGCCCGGAGAACAGCGTAAAGCTCCGCAGTATAGACCGAACACTGGTCGGGAAGCCGAAAGTGATTTGGGGTGTCGCCAACAACATAGGCACTCCCTACACCTAACGATGTTTTCGAGCCATCGGTGTAAATAAATGTGGCTTCCGTCATTTGTGCACATAGAGCAGCAAATGCCCGACGATAAACAAGTGAAGGGGTACCATCCTTGGGAAATCGACAAAGGTCACGGAGCAGGCAGATCCGGGGACGGAGCCAAGGCGGTGCTGTACCCCAAGTTGTCAAGAAGGTTGTAGGAAAGCGGAAGGAAAGAGAATGGAGCAGTCGACGGAAGCGGACTCCCGGTGGTAGTAGGGAGGAGGGGTGGCCTGCATACCCTACATCAAAGGAGGCGTCGAAAAATATATGTCATGGGCTGGATTAGCAGGCATGGAAGACAGATGGCTGGCATAACGGCTCAGAAGGACTGCTCGCCGATTGGACAGCGGAGGTTCAGCAGTCTCAGCATAAAGGCTTTCCACAGGGCTGGTGTAAAAAGCTCCAGACACTAAACGTAATCCACGGTGGTGGATAGAGTCGAGACGCCGAAGAATAGACGGCCGAGCAGAGGAGTAGACTATGCTCCCATAGTCCAATTTCGAGCGCACTAAGGCGCGATAGAGGCGGAGAAGGACCACTCGGTCCGCTCCCCAGGAGGTACCATTCAGGACACGGAGGGTGTTGAGGGATCGCAGACAGCGAGCCGAAAGATACGAAATGTGGGAGCACCAGCATAGTTTTCTGTCAAACATAAGACCCAAGAATTTAGCGACGTCCGAAATCGGAAGGTTGACAGGTCCTAGATGTAAGGAGGGTGGAAGAAA
Source organism: Schistocerca cancellata (assembly GCF_023864275.1). Taxonomy (NCBI): domain Eukaryota; kingdom Metazoa; phylum Arthropoda; class Insecta; order Orthoptera; family Acrididae; genus Schistocerca; species Schistocerca cancellata. The sequence continues at coordinate 97,731,440 of NC_064628.1, read as the reverse complement.
CTCCTTACGTCGCCAAAAATTAACACAAACGGTCTTACTGGGAGAAAAACGGAAGCCGGTTTCGATGCTCCAAGAGTGGAGGCGATCGAGACATCCTTGAAGACGTCGTTCAAGAAGGCTGGTCCGTTGAGAGCTGTAGTAGATCGCAAAATCGTCCACAAAGAGGGAGCCCGAGACATCAGGAAGGAGACAATCAATAATTGGATTGATGGCAATGGCAAACAGTACAACACTCAGCACGGAGCCCTGGGGTACCCCGTTTTCTTGGGAGAAAGTACGGGAGAGAGTAGTGTTCACCCGCACCCTAAATGTGCGCTCTGCCATAAATTCGCGAAGAAAAAGGGGCAGCCGACCTCGAAAGCCCCAAGAGAACAGTGTGCGGAGGATACCTGTCCTCCAACAGGTATCGTATGCTCTCTCCAGATCAAAAAATATTGCTACTGTTTGGCGTTTCCGGAGAAAATTATTCATGATATAAGTGGAGAGAGCAACAAGATGGTCAACGGCAGAACGATGCTTTCGGAATCCGCATTGGGCAGGTGTTAAAAGACTGCGGGACTCCAGCCACCACGCTAGACGGTAATTCACCATACGCTCCAAAACCTTACAGACACTACTCGTGAGAGAAATGGGGCGATAGCTAGAGGGGAGATGTTTGTCCTTTCCAGGTTTCGGAACGGGAACGACGATAGCTTCCCGCCATCGTCTGGGAAAAGTACTGTCGGTCCAAATTCGATTATAAAGGCGAAGGAGGTAATGCAGACTATGGGTTGATAAATGCAGCAACATTTGGACGTGGATACCATCCGGTCCTGGGGCGGAGGAGCGAGAAGAAGAGAGTGCATGTTGGAGTTCCCGCATGGAGAAAACAGTATTATAGCTTTCGCGATTTTGAGAGGAGAAAGCTAGAGGTCGCACTTCCGCTGCACGTTTCTTCGGGAGAAACGCTGGCGGGTAATTGGAAGAGCTCGAAATCTCAGCAAAGTGCTGACCCAACGAGTTAGAAATTGCGACGGTGTCCACGAATGTATCATGCGCGACAGTGAGCCCAGAGACCGGGGAGAAACTAGGCGCGCCTGAGAACCGTCGAAGCCGACTCCAAACTTCCGAGGAGGGAGTGAAGGTGTTAAATGAGCTAATAAAGAATTTCCAGCTTGCCTTCTTGCTATCGCGGATGACGCGACGGCATCGCGCACGGAACTGCTTATAGCGGATACAGTTGGCCAAAGTAGGATGGTGACGGAAAATGCGAAGAGCACGTCGCCGCTCACGTATTGCGTCACGGCATGCCTCGTTCCACCAAGGAACTGGGGGGCGCCGGGGCAATTCGGAGGTGCGTGGTATTGAACGTTCCGCAGCTGTAAGAATAACGTCGGTAACGTGTGCGACGGTAATCGAATGTCGCTAGAGACGAAAAAAGTGTCCAGTCGGCCTGGGCAAACTTCCAGCGTCGCGGACGCATATATGGCAGTTGAGGCTGCAGTCTAAGGACACATGGAAAGTGGTCACTCGAGTGTGTATCATCAAGGGCGAACCATTCGAAGCGCCGAGCCAGCGGAACAGTACCGACCGCAAGGTCCAAATGAGATAAACGTGTCGTGGAGGCAGACAAAAATGTAGGGACCCCAGTGTTGAGGCAAACTAGATCCGCTTGGTGGAAGACGTCTAGCAATATGGAGCCACATGGACAAGGATGTGGAGATCCCCAAAGCGGGTGGTGGGCATTGAAGTCCCCAACCAGCAAATAGGGGGGTGGAAGCTGACCAAGAAGATGAAGGAGATCAGCTCGTGCCATTGGTGTGGACGATGGAATGTATACAGTACAAAGAGAGAACGTGTATCCGGAAAGGGAAAGACGGACGGCGACAGCTTGGAAGGAAGTGTTTAAGGGGATTGGGTGATAATAGAGAGTATCATGGAGAAGAATCATGAGTCCTCCATGGGCTGGAGTGCCTGCAACAGAGGGGAGATCATATCGGACGGACTGAAAATGAGGGAGAACAAAGCGGTCATGGGGACGCAGCTTTGTTTCCTGAAGACAGAAGATGACCGGCGAGTAGGATCTTAAGAGGATCGACAATTCATCCCTATTGGCTCGAATGCCGCGGATATTCCAGTGGATAATGGACATGGGGTGAACAGAAAATGGAGGACTGTGACCAAAGTTGCTGTCAAGTCAAAGACTGCTCGGAGCTAGCGACCGACAGTATGGAATGGCATTCAGCCGAAGGCAGAAGATCCTGATCCATAGGTTGGTCAGGAGCAGCTCCTGCCACCAGCGATTGGCCGGTTGACCGGCCACCAGCAGTGCGCCTCGGCGACACAGAAGACGGCCGAGGGCGATTTCCGCCAGGTGGTGCTGTAGATGGGACACGCCTTGGCGGAGAAGGAGAGGAACTGGGTTTCTTTTGAGCCTTCTTAGAAGTATGATGTTTAGATGAAGGAGGAACCGATGGTTGGGAAGTTGCGGTACGTAAAAACTTTTCACGAATGGTTGGTTGGTTTGGGGGATGAAAGGGACCAGACTGCTACGGTCATCGGTCCCTTTTTCCAAATACAAAGAACACCCACAGAGAATAAAAACGAGGAACAGAATAGATCACAGACGATACAGAACAAGAGAAACGGAGACAAGGACAAGACAAAACGAACTAAAACCACACAGAGTGTGACAGTGGTTGGCCGACCATAGAAATAAAAAAGGAAAAGCCAACCACTTAGAAACACATTAAAAAATCAGTTTAAAACCATAGGCCAAATGCCAGAATCAGCACAAAACAATAAAATAAAACAGAAACACTCAGATTAAATGATAAAATCCCCCTGCCCGAATAAAACGTAAAACTAAGTCAGCCATAGTGTAGTCGTCTGTTAAAAGGACAGGGAGCGTATCAGGCAGCGCAAATGTCTGCCTGACGACAGCTAAAAGGGGGCAGGCCATCAAAATGTGGGCCACTGTCAAAGCTGCCCCACATCGACATAGAGGAGGGTCCTCCCGGCGCAGTAAATAACTGTGTGTCAGCCGGGAGTGGCCAATGCGGAGCCGGCAAAGAACTACTGAGTCCCTGCGAGTGGCTCGCAGGGATGTCCGCCACACAGCCGTCGTCTCCTTGACATCACGAAGTTTATTGCGCGTAGTCAGTTCGCGCCATTCATCGTCCCATAGCGCCATGATTTTGCGGCGGAAGACTGCCCGCAAATCAGTCTCTGGGAGGCCAACGTCCAGAGATGGCTTACTGGTCGCCTCTTTCGCCAGGCGGTCAACATGTTCGTTACCCGGGATACCGACATGACCGGGGGTCCACACAAAGACCACAGAGCGGCCGCAACGCGCAAGAGTATGCAGGGACTCTTGGATGGCCATCACCAGACGAGAACGAGGAAAACACTGGTCGAGAGCTCGTAAACCGCTCAGGGAATCGCTACAGATAACGAAGGACTCACCTGAGCAGGAGCGGATATAATCGAGGGCACGAGAGATGGCGACCAGCTCAGCAGTGTAAACGCTGCAGCCATCCTGCAAGGAACGTTGTTCGGAATGGCCCCTAGAGTTAGCGCATACCCGACACGACCAGCAACCATCGAACCGTCGGTGTAAACAATTCCAGAGCCCTGATACGTGGCCAGGATGGAATAAAAGCGGCGGCGGAAGGCCTCTGGAGGGACCGAGTCCTTCGAGCCCTGTGCCAAGTCGAGCCGAAGGCAAGGGCGAGGAACACACCACGGGGGTGTACGCAGAGGCGCCCGGAAAGGAGGTGGAACAGGGAAAAACCCAAGCCCGCAGAGAAGCTCCTTGACGCGTACGGCGATCGGACAACCCGACCGGGGCCGACGGTCTGGCAGATGGACGACGGACTGCGGGAACAGGACACGATAATTTGGATGCCCGGGCAAGCTTAGAACATGGGCAGCATAAGCGGCCAGCAAACGTTGGCGCCGGAACGGCAGTGGAGGTACACCTGCCTCCACTAGTACGCTGTCCACAGGGCTGGTGCGGAAAGCACCAGTGGCAAGGCGTATCCCGCTGTGGAGAATTGGGTCCAGCACCCGTAACGCAGATGGGGATGCTGAGCCATAAGCCAGGCTCCCATAATCCAGACGGGACTGGATTAACGCCTGGTAGAGCCGCAACAGGGTAGATCGGTCGGCGCCCCAGCGGGTGTGGCTCAAGCATCTCAGAGCGTTTAGATGCCGCCAACACGCCTGTTTAAGCTGCCGGATATGAGGCAGCCAAGTCAACCGGGCATCGAAAACCACCCCCAAAAACCTGTGGGTCTCCACCACAGCAAGGAGTTCGTCGGCAAGATAAAGCCGCGGCTCAGGATGGACTGTTCGGCGCCGGCAGAAATGCATAACGCGGGTCTTGGCTGCCGAAAACTGAAACCCATGCGCTACAGCCCAAGACTGCGCCTTACGGATAGCGCCCTGTAGCTGACGTTCAACAGCTGCAATGCCAGTAGAGCTGTAATAAAGGCAGAAGTCGTCAGCATACAGGGAAGCAGAGACAGAATTTCCCACGGCCGCAGCGAGCCCGTTAATGGCTATTAAAAACAGGCAGACACTTAAAACAGAACCCTGTGGCACACCGTTCTCCTGGACGTGGGTGGAACTATAGGAGGCTGCGACTTGCACGCGGAAGGTACGATACGACAGAAAATTTCTGATAAAGATCGGCAGAGGGCCCCGAAGACCCCAGTCATGAAGCGTAGAAAGGATGTGATGACGCCATGTCGTATCGTACGCCTTCCGCATGTCGAAAAAGACAGCGACCAGGTGCTGACGGCGGGCAAAGGCAGTACGGATGGCCGACTCCAGGCTCACCAGATTGTCGGTGGCGGAGCGGCCTTTACGGAACCCACCCTGAGACGGAGCCAGAAGGCCCCGAGACTCCAGTACCCATTGCAAGCGCCGGCTCACCATCCGTTCAAGCAACTTGCAAAGAACGCTGGTGAGGCTAATGGGACGGTAGCTGTCCACCTCCAGAGGGGTCTTTCCAGGTTTCAAAACGGGGATGACAACGCCTTCCCGCCATTGCGACGGAAACTCCCCCTCGACCCAAAGACGGTTGTAAATATCGAGAAGGCGCCGCTGGCAGTCCACTGAAAGGTGTTTCAGCATCTGACAGTGGATGCCATCTGGCCCAGCAGCGGTATCAGGGCAAGCAGCTAGGGCACTGCGAAATTCCCACTCACTGAATGGAGCATTTGAAGATTCTGGATGGTTGGCGCGAAACGAAAGGCTCCGACGTTCCATCCGCTCTTTAATGGAGCGGAAGGCCTGGGGGTAATTCGCAGAAGCGGAACTCATAGCAAAATGCTCTGCTAAGCGATTGGCAATGACGTCGGAGTCAGTACAAACTGCTCCATTCAGTGAGAGCGCAGGGACGCTAGCAGGGGTCCGATAGCCGTAGACGCGTCGAATCTTGGCCCAGACCTGCGAAGGAGTGACATGGAGGCCAATGGTGGACACATACCGCTCCCAGCACTCCTTCTTGCCTTGGCGGATAAGGAGGCGGGCCCGCGCACGCAGCCATTTGAAGGCGATAAGGTGGTCTATGGAGGGATGTCGCTTGTGACGCTGGAGCGCCCGCCGGCGATCTTTAATCGCTTCAGCGATCTCAGGCGACCACCAAGGCACAGCCTTCCGCCGAGGGGACCCAGAAGAACGGGGAATGGCAGATTCGGCGGCAGTAACGATGCCGGTGGTGACCGATTGAACCACCGCATCAATTTCATCAGTAGAGAGAGGCTCAAAAGCGGCAGTGGAGGAGAAAAAGTCCCAGTCAGCCTTATTCATAGCCCATCTGCTAGGGCGCCCAGAAGAGTGACGCTGTGGTAGTGACAAAAAGAGCGGAAAGTGGTCACTACCACACAGGTCGTCATGCACACTCCATTGGACAGACGGTAAGAGGCTATGGCTACAGATGGAAAGGCCAATGGCGGAATAGGTGCCATGCGCCACACTGAAGTGTGTGAAGGCACCATCATTTAACAGCGAGAGATCGAGCTGCGACAATAAATGCTCAACGATGGCGCCTCGACCTGTTGCCACTGACCCACCCCACAGAGGGTTATGAGCGTTGAAGTCGCCCAATAGCAAGAAAGTTGGCGGCAATTGGGCTACCAGTGCAGCCAGGACATGCTGCGAGACCTCACCATCCGGTGGAAGGTAAATACTGCAGACGGTAATAGCCTGTGGCGTCCACACCCGAACAGTGACAGCCTCTAAAGCTGTTTGTAGAGGTACAAGCTCGCTGTGAAGAGAGTTAAGTACATAAATGCAGACGCCACCAGACACCCTTTCATAAGCTGCCCGGTTCTTAAAATAATCCCGATAGCCACGGAGGGCGGGGGTTCGCATTGCTGGAAACCAAGTTTCCTGCAGAGCAATGCAAAGGAAAGGATGAAGGCTGATAAGTTGGCGGAGCTCAGCTAGATGGTGGAAGAAACCGCTGCAGTTCCACTGGAGGATGGTATTAGCCATGGATGGGAAAGGCGTGAAGGGACTGGGGAGGCAGATTACGCCTCCGAGGCCCCTGCTGCTACTGAGTCACCATCTGGACAACAGCCAACTATTGCGTCCGAGGGACTGGCGAGATCCATGTCCTCAGCGGACGCCAGGATCTCCACCTCATCCTCAGACGCAGAGCTTGTAGAAAGCGGTGGGATGGGTGCCACCGCAAGGTCGGTAGCCTTGGGGAGTTTCTTCTTCTTCTGCTTCTCGCGCTGTGCCTTTGGTGGTTCAGGCTGGGAGGGCGGCACTGGGTCAGTCTCAGGGACAGACGACGACCGTGTGTCCCGACGACCAGGGACCAGCGGTTGTTTAAGCCACTTGCGGCTGTAGGCCTTGGTACCAGTCAGAACTTGAGAAGGGAGGTCCCCAAGGGACCCCTTCCTTACGAGAGTAGCCGAAGAAGTCTTACGCTTCTCCAGCTGGGAAGGGGGAACTGAAGTCCCCGATTGGTGGGGGTGTGTTGCTCCCGAAGTAGATGGAGCAGGAGCAACAGGTTGGGAAGTGCCCCCCACAAGCAAGGGGGCTGGTGGATGCTGACCGATCTTAGAGCCGATTCGTGAGGACGGGAGAACTGGCGTTGCAGCAGCGGCGTAGGTTGACGTCATCGCCACAGGATGGAGCCTCTCATATTTCCGTCTAGCCTCGGGGTAGGTCAGGCGGTCCAGGGTCTTATATTCCATTATCTTCCTTTCTTTCTGCAATATCCTACAGTCCGGCGAGCAGGGGGAATGGTGTTCTCCGCAGTTAACACAGATAGGAGGCGGGGCAGATGGAGTATCGGGATGCGAAGGACGTCCACAATCCCGACACGTGATGCTGGAAGTACAGCGAGACGACATGTGCCCGAACTTCCAGCATTTAAAACACCGCATCGGAGGAGGGATATATGGCTTCACATCACAACGGTAAACCATCACCTTGACCTTTTCGGGTAATACATCACCTTCGAAGGCCAAGATGAAGGCACCGGTGGCTACCTGATTATCCCTCGGATCCCGATGGACGCGCCGAACGAAGTGAACACCTCGTCGTTCGAGGTTGGCGCGTAATTCATCGTCGGACTGCAGAAGAAGATCCCTGTGGAATATAATACCCTGGACCATGTTGAGACTCTTATGCGGCGTGATGCTAACGGAAACATCCCCCAACTTGTCACAATTGAGCAACCTCCGTGACTGGGCAGAGGATGCCGTTTTGATGAGCACAGAACCAGAGCGCATCTTGGACAAGCCCTCCACCTCCCTGAACTTGTCCTCTAAATGCTCCACAAAAAACTGGGGCTTGGTCGACATGAACGATTCTCCATCAACCCGCGTACACACGAGGTACCGGGGTGAATATTCTCCACTGCCTTCTTTAGCAAGACGTTCCTCCCAAGGAGTAGCTAGGGAGGGAAACGATCTCTGATCAAATTTCTTCCCGTTGAGGTTAGACCTCGATCGCTTAGAGACTGCTGGTGGAGGCCCACCAGCGATAGATGATGTACCACGCTTCATTGCGGGTCATCCGCCCTGATGCCACCTACTCCGACCAAGGGCCCTCCCCACGGGAGCCACCCAGCCACAGCAATAGCCACCTGGCAGGAGGGCCATTGCCGGGAGTCCCGATGCCCCAGGGAGACGGGACGTATCCACAAAAGAGTTGTGGACCCCCTGGGGGGGACTTTTGTACGTCGGTGACTGCGTACAGACAACTGGAAATCGAATTTTCAGGACATCATCCTTCTCTATTTCTTCACCAAGGGTTCCGTTTACGTTACCCGAAGTTCCGCATTTCTTGTGCCAAAAGAATTTTCACTCTACAACATTATACCAGTTTTCTCTCCTAAGAGTTGCCAGGATCATTTACCCTGACGTTTCGGAAGATGAAACTTTCTGGCAGATTAAAACAGTTTGCCGGACCAAGACTAACTCGGGACCTTTGCCTTTCGCGGCCAACTGCTCTACCATCTGAGTTACCCAAGCACGACTCACTCCCCGTCCTGACAGCTTTACTTCTGCCAGTATCTAGTCTCCTACCTTCTAAACTTCACAGAAGCTCTCCTGCGAACCTTGCAGAACTAGCACTTCTGGAAGAGAGGATATTGCGAAGACATGGCTTAGCCATAGCCTGGGGGATGTTTCCAAAATGAGATTTGCACTCTGCAGCGGAGTGTGCGCTGATATGAAACTTTCTGGCAGATTAAAAGCTTCTGTGAAGTTTGGAAGGTAGGAGACAAGATACTGGAAGAAGTAAAGGGTTCAAATGGCTCTGAGCGCTATGGGACTTAACTTCTGAGGTCATCAGTCACCTAGAACTTAGAACTACTTAAACCTAACTAACCTAAGGACATCACACACATCCATGCGTGAGGCAAGATTCGAACCTGCAACCGTAGCGGTTCCAGCGCCTAGAACCGCTCGGCCACCCCGGCCGGCTGGTAGAAGTAACGCTGTGACGACGGGGCGTGAGTCGTGCTTGGGTAGCTCAGATGGTAGAGCACTTGCCCGCAAAAGGCAAAGGTTTTGAGTTCGAGTCTCGGTCCGGCACACAGTTTTAACCAGCCAGAAAGTTTCATATCAGCTCAAACTCCGCTGCAGAGTAAAAATCTCATTCTGTTTCGGAAGATATTTGCAATTTCGTTTTCGAATTCGATAGCTGGAGCCAGCCCAAAAAGCTGCCGCTCGTCTCTTCTTTCATGCGACGCAAAGTGATGACAGAATGCGTCTGTTTCCCATTACGAACAAAATTATTTTAAAATCGAAATTTTAATTTTCCATTTGACAATTCGATAGAGCCCTCCCAAATTAGTCTAGTCCGATGTTCGTTTTATTGATATGTGTTAACAGGGATAGTTCAAATGGGTCTGAGCACTATGCGACTTAACATCTGAGGTTACAGTCCCCTAGGCTTAGAACTACTTAACACACACATCCATGCCCGAGGCAGGATTCTAACCTGCGACCGTAGCAGCAGAGCGGTTCTGGACTGAAGCGCCTAGAACCGCTCGGCCAAAACGGCCGGCCAACAGGGATAGTAAAACACGAAGAATAAACAGCAATCGAGCAGCGGCTCAGTTTGGATGGATGCTTGGCGGTAGCAGTGAGCGCGGTCCAGGGCAGTGCTGTTGCTGCTGGAGTACTGGCTTTTTTTTTTTTTTTACTGTCTTAACACACATCGATAAAACGAACACAATAATTTGCTCCCGCTCTATCGAGTGGGCACATAAAATTTCGCTTTAAAAATAATTTTGTTTGTAACCGGAAACAAATCGATACCTTCCATCAAAGACCTGACTAACTACTATTTGTTTACGCTGCCTCCAGCTACACAATGTAAAAACGAAATCGCAAATATCTGCTGAAACACCAGAGAAAACGCGCCTGAAGACTCTTAGGAGGGAGACCCTGTCTGTTATCCTCAAGATATATTTACGCAACCTCCATAAAATCACGTATAAATCATAAAATAATTGTAAACTGATTAGAATATCTTAATGATGTAATGGATATGTATTTCCGTTTCATTCTATGTGAGAAATACGTCATACCTTTAAAATCTGAAGATAAGTACTTTGCCAGAGACCTTACAAACTAACCTAGAAATCGACTAAAATCCATGCAATCTTTTGCAAAATAACAATCGAAACACCTTACTTCAATTATTCTCGCCATGTTAAGGCGCTCTTTTGTCGTCTAGCTGTTTAAACGTAAGAATAAACGTGTATGTACTCTCCTCCTGGTGTAAATAGCGTGTGCTGTTTCAACCGTGTTTGTGTGATTTATTCAGTAGTATTGATCCCGATAATCCACGTTGATAATCACAAAGTGTTGCCGACGAATTGTTCCAGGGTATAACGGCCGAACGCTTCTCGCGTTCTTTCATTATTCTTCTTGTACCGCTAAGCAGAACCTCCCTGAGATCGAGTTGCCAGTCATTTCTCAGTTCGTTCCGTATATTTTTCTCAGTTAGATCGGTCAACTGCTTTCGAACAAAGATATCAGCAATCGCTTCACTGGCCTGACGTACCATATCTCATCATAATCAACGCGGGCAACCTAAATGTTAAGTGAATGCGTAATTATAATCTTTTAATAGCTATCAAATTCCATTTCTCTAGACTTCTGGATCAGCTTTGTTGTCTTCGGACGTTTCTCTCGTTCGTCACGGTGTTATGTTATAATCAATACTTTAATAAACATATTGTATTCTTGTCGTGACTGAGAAAATCTTCATTTAAAGAAATCTCTCAGACTTTTTCTTGTAGTAAATTTTAAAAGATGCAACTCCTTAAGAGTGGTATTTCGTGCAGCGGAAGGACGCTCGTTTTAGGTTCTATGATTTGTCCTAAAACACTCTTTACATCTTAGTAGGAAACTAACTGCAGCTTTTATTAACCTGGATTATGAAAGACAAAATTAGACAAGCAGTAGTATCTGTTTAGATACGTGGTGTGTTGTTAAGAAAGTTGAAATGGAAATGAATCTAACTCATTACAAATGATTGCTTGCTTAACTTTGATAAGTGTTGCAAAAACTGTGTTTCGCGCTACATTCATGTACTCTCCCACTTGTGCCCGAAGAAACCCTACCATTTTGAAGGACGGTACAGCACATTAGCAGCCGGCGTCCAGAATATACAGTAACACTCTTAGTGTTCGTTTTGCCGAAGTCCGACTTTTTTAATTCTGTGGCGGGATTCCCTTAATGGCATCACAAACAACTGTTACCTTACAGGAGATAGGTTATCGACCTACATAAGTGTTAACAACCTAAATGCTGATCATTGAGTGCTACGACGAAAATCGTTAATAACAGAGCGCATCATTTTATCCTGTTATGACTTGTCCCTCTGTTTCAAAGAAGTATGTCTCCTGGGAGGGACCTCAGCCGAGATGTGGAGGCGCCTCGCCTGCGGCTATCGAGCGTGCAGGGTGCAGTCGTCTGAAGTGGTGGCTAACGTCGGCACCAACGAAGCATGTCGCATGGATTCTAAGGGCATTCTCAGTTCATACAGGCGGCTGGCGGAGGTGGTGAAGACTGCTGGCATCGCGTGTGGAGGGAGTGCTAGCAGAGCGAGCAATTTGCAGCATTGTTCCCAGAGTTGATCGGCGTCCTTTCGTTTGGAGCCGAGTCGGAGGGTCCAAACCAAAGTCTTCGTCGGCTCTGTGACTGTCTTGGCTGCAGATTTCTAAACCTGCGTTATCGTGTGGAAATCTGTAGGACGCGCCTTAATAGGTCAGGGGTGCACCACACAAAGGAAGCAGCTACTCGGCTAGCAAAGTACTTGTGGAGTGCACATGAGGGATTTTAGGGTAGACGGCAGTTTGAGGTGCTCTGGTGAACACTCGCCAGTCGATACGCAGCAAGGGAAGTCAGAATAAAATCTCTTCGACTGTCAAAATGTTATCAGTAAACTGGCGACGTATTCGTAATGAAGTTTCCTAATTTACTGCACTCCAGGAAAGTTTTCGTGCTCAAATCATTCTTGGGACTGAGAGATGGCTGAAACGCGAGGTGGAAATTGCTTCAACGTCTCAATCCTCCACAGCGCCATAAGCACGTCATTGATATCAAATTCATCACCAGAGTCACTTTGCCTGATGAGTATTTTTTTTCCAGCGGTTTACACATGCCATTTAGGTCGAATGGGAATCGCTGGAGGCGGGGGAGGGGGAAGACGATGTTCTTTTCGAAGGACATTATTGAAACTCGACATCAGAAGCTGACAACAGAATAATTCTACTGCCGCAAACATAATTTTTGTTTAAGGATCGCGAAGACATGGTAACAGAAATTAGCACTCATACGGAGGCATATAAGCAGACTTTTCCCCTCACACTATCTGCGAGTGAGATAGGGAAGGGAATGACTAACAGTGGTACAGGGTACCCTCTGCGCCACACACTGTGCAATGGCTTGTGAAGTAACTATACACGTGTAAATTTGGTGTACCTATTATGATGTCAGTCCATTCATTTACAGACACACAAAACTCACAGAGGACGAAACTTCTGTTGCTGATTGTCTCTCCGTAAAAATCTTCATATTAGCTCCTAATTTCCTCATTGCAGTCAATTCGCGAGACAAGTTTGAGAGGCTGTTACTATGTTTGCCCACAACAATTAGAAGAAGTGGTGTAGAGTTCACCTTTCTATCCCCCGTTCGTCACCATCTCGCTTACCTACCATATTCTCACGCATCTTCCATTTTTCGATACATTTGAATTCACATTATTTCCACTAGTAAGAAATGTCCCCCATCAAGTCACAGATCCCTGCTAATTCTCTCGAAACCCCATCACGTCTGACAGCACTGTTCCATTAGTTAGAAGGCTGACAGGTAGAGACCTATCATAACGAGAAAAATAGCACACTAACATACAGGAGGACAGTCACCATCATGCAGAGTATATGCAGACTGTACAAAGAAATTCTGAAGCATAACACGTACAATTCATCAATATCGAATGATGGTCTATAAAATGTCGCTCTGTACATGTCAATTTCGTGTTAGTATGACTACCGTGTTAGAAATACGACATTGTAATGGTGTCCGAATCTTCGTTGACAGCACAGTCAGTCAGCCCTTTCGTAACATTCAACGGAGTAAAACTTCAAGCTACAAAAAGTTCACTAACACCACCTGGTAGAGAACTGAATAAGATTTTACCGCTTCTCTCTTTCCAGATATATCGGGAAAAAAATATCGTCTGCATATTGAGATCGACCATTAACTGTAAATGTTATACATGTATTGATCCACTGGTGCAAGCGACCTGTGATCCATGTCGCTTCCACAGATCTGTGTAAAATTTTGTCACCTGTACTGGAGGAAGACCATACCGACTATCAGTCACAAGGAGAGGGTTCTTGTGTTGTTGTTTCATAAGCAGTTTGATACACTGTTTTTGCTGTAACACTCAAAGCACTGTATGACAATAGCTGTATACGCAGCCACTACATTTTGTTTTTCTACCACGACTTTGAGGTCTGTGTCAGGCGCTAAACTGACAGTAACACATTTTGATTCATTGGTTCTCACAGAAAGCTGATCTTCAAATGGTGTAAATTATGCTGCTCCCACAGCCCACAGAATGGTTGAAACAAAAGACAGAAGTGGCTCTTCTTATTGACAAAAACGTGGAAGACAACACAACATATGGAAACAGGAAGAATTTACGTCATTGTAGAGTGTTTCTAAACAGCTGTCCGAAGGTGACGACCTCTAAATTTAATCTCATCTTCCACGGTGACTGATTCGTAGATGTCCGAGTGTTCCGTTTCGAAGAGACCAAGAACATTGATTCCTCGTATTGCAGACACGCACGTGATCACTGTTCCACTGTTGGTCATCCCCACATCCCTGTAAGGTGTTGCTCCCACCAAGACTCATCTCAAACAAGGTGTCAGTCAATCATTATGTGGTAATCAACAGCTTACCTGTGGATGGATCGGATGGAAAAGACTCTGTCGTTATGGGACAGCGTACTGTAATAAGCACCGCAGTTGATAGTGTGATTAATTTTAGGAATTTTACCAGTTTTTCCGTAATTTCAACGCCAACTAATGACACAGCAGCATGCTTCCGAAATCTTGTAACACCCTAATCCACAACTCCTCTACTTTGCGAGTACTGGATACTAGACTGCAAATGTAGATAGATGATGGCAGTAAATACATTCTTAGCTAATTCTCGGACACACACACACACACACACACACACACACACACACACACACACACACCAAAGTACACCACACTGCATTCCATACCAATGCAGTGACGCTGTCTACATGTTCCATGCACTATGATCATAGCGCAAAATTTACGATTTCAAATGGCCATCTTTCCCTATGTGGATGGGAGTCACAAGTAGTCATAAGATTAAGTTGAATATTTAGACATCTCCCTGCATTGCCTTCGACCAACGCTCCCTGTAACACTATCACTGATTTAATTTGCAACTGGCCAGAAGTAGGGTACTATATGTGCTACATCCCACGTCTCATGAAAAAACAGAGCGAGCTGAGTCTATAAATGCTGATTAGCAAAGACTGTTCCGCACCAGTCTTACTCATGGCACCCATCCAAGTGCACAAGAGCTCTCTAGATGTGTGCATGTCGAGCTGGTTAGCAGCCGTTATCGGTGTATAGTAAATATGAGAGTGTCGTGGTGATATAACAGTTAAGAAGAAACGTGTCGTTTATGCACGATGGAGCTCCAGGACCAAGAAGGTAGGGCAAGAGACAAATGATTGTAGAATATGAACACATGCACTCCTAAGGCTACGCAGTTCTGCACTTAAACACACTATAATGTTAATGCCATGTGACTTTCGAATTATTTATTAGTCATGCAGAGTGCGTGTCCCGTATTAATACTCAACGCAGGACATGTATGTCCAACATCTGACATACATCCACCCCGAAAGTTTTCTATCCCACTTGCTACAGTGACAGTCTTTAAGATGATAAAACTACTTCCTTATACACTAAAGAAAAACATAAGATTTTTTGTGATACATGCAGAATACAGCTTTCTGGAGGAGTATAGTGTGTAGCAATTGGTGTAGAAGGAAGTAGTTTTAATCATGTGGAGTGGCCGCATGGTTAGAGGCGCCATGTCAGGGATTGCGCCGCCCCTACCGCCGGAAGTTCAAGTCCTCCCTCAGGCATGGTTTGTGTGTTGTTCTTGGCGTAAGTTAGTTTAAGTAGTGTGTAAGTCTAGGGACCAATGACCTCAGCAGTTTGTCCCTTTGGAGTTCACACACATTTTGAAGTAGTTGTATCGTAATAAATTTTGTCACCGTAGTGAATGGGATAGAAAACTTGCAGGGAGGATATAGGCTATATCACATGTCGGACATATATGTCCTGTATTAGAGCATTAAGAGCGTTGCACTCTGCAGGACTAATATTTCAGAAACCACATGGCTATAACATCATAGCATGTTTAAGTGCAGAACTGAGTAGCCTTAGGAGTGCATGTGTTTATGATCTATGATCATTTCTCTCTTGCCGGTACCTTCTTGGTACTGACTCCAGACACCGGAATAATACTCCAGAATTGATAGCTCAGTTGATTTACATAAAATGCTTCAAGCTCCATCCATCTGAAGCTCAATCATGCGTAAACCACGTATTTCTTCTTAGCAACCTGTTATACCACCACAACAATCTCGTATTTACTATACATCGATAAGGGGTGCTAACCACCTCGACATGAATGCATCTGGAGAGATCTTGTGAACTTGGATATGTGCTGTGAGTAAGACTGGTGCAGAACAGTCTTTGCTGAACAGCAGTTATGGATTTGGCTTGCTCTGTTCTTTCATGAGCTGGGGAATGTAGTGGGTATAATACCCTCCTACTTCAGGTCAGCTGCAAAGCCAATCGGTGACAGTGTTGCAGGGAGACCTGGTCAAAGACAATGCGAAGTAATCTCTAAATATTCAACTTTATCTTATGAATGTGAGACTGCTCTGACTCCCATCTGCATAAGGAAAGGTGGCCAGTGAATTTTGCATTACGATCATAGTGGTAGGAACTTGTAGATAACCTAACTGCGTCAGTGTACGACGCCATCTGGCATACTTTGGTGTATATGTCCGAGAATTAGCCATGAAAGGATGTAGTGCCATCACCTACCTACATCTAGTATATGGTACTCGCAAAGTATCGAAGCGGTGGTTTAGCGACAATACAACAATTAGGATGCATGCTGCCATGTTATTGGACAGCACTGAAATGACGTAAAAACTGATAAAATTGCTATCAACTGTGGTGATTATTACAGTACACTGTCCCATATCAACGGTGTCTTTCCCATGTGATCCATCCACTGGTAAGTTGCTGACTATCACATAATTACCGACTGGCACCACTTGTTAGAGATGAAGAGTGTCCTGGTGGAAGCAACACCTTCTGGGGATGGGCAGCACTGAAACAGTGATCACATGCATGTCTGCACATGAGGAATCAACACATTTGGCCTCTTCGAAATGGAACACAGAGATATTTACTACCCAGTCACCATGGAAGATGAGATTAAATGTAGAGACAGCTGTTTGGAAATACTCCACAATGACACAAACTCTGTTGCCATATGTTGCGATGTCTTCCACATTTTTGTCAATAAGAAACGCCACTTCTCTCTTTTATTTCAACCATCCTGCGGGTTGTGGAAGCAGCATAATTTACACCATGTGAAGTCCAGCTTCTGTGAGAGCCAATGGATCGAAAAGTGTTAATGTCGGTTTAGCACCTGACACAAACCTCAAAATGTATGGCTGCATAAACAGCTGTAGTCAAACATTGCTTTGATGTATTACAGCAAAAAACCGTGTGTCAAACTGCTTTTGAAACAACAACACAAGAACGCTCTCCTTGTGACTGATAGTGGATATGATGTCCCTCCAGTATAGGTGACAAAACTTTACGCATGTCTGTGGAAGGAACTTCGATCACTGGCCATGTAATTCAGTGGACCAGTACACACATAGGCCTATTTAATGGGATCATCGCATACGATTGATGTCAACACGCAGACGGTATTTGTTTCAATATATATCTGAAGAGAGAGTAGCAGTAAAATCTTATTCAGTTCTCTACCAGAGGACGTTAGCGAAGTTTTTGTAGTTCACAGTTTTACTGTATTGGATACACTGTGCTGTCAACAAAGACTCAGACAAAATTACACTTTTGTATTTCTGGCGTGGTACTCATAGGAACACAAAGGAGTTTAGGAAACTGACAATGATATTTACAGACAGTCATTTGATATCGATGAATTGTACATGTCCAGTCTGTGTATTCTCTGCATGGTTGTGAATTTTCTCCTGTATGTTAGTGTGCTATTTTTCTCGTTATGAACGATGTCTACCTGTAAACCTTCTAACTAATGGAACAGTGCTGTCTGAATATGATGGGGCTTCGAGAGAGTTAGCAGGGATCTATGATTTTATGGGGAACATCTCTTACTCGTGGAAATGATGTGGATTCTATTGAAGACTGGAGAATATGGTAGGTAAAGCAGTCTGTGATAAAAGGAGGGTTGAGAGGTGAGCTCTATACCACTTCTATGTGCTGTGGGCAAACATATTACAACCTCTCAAACTCGCCTCGCGAAGTGACTGCAGTGAGAAAATTAGGACCTAATACGAAGGTTTCAACCAAGAGACTATCAGCAGAAGAAGTTTCGTCTTTTATTTCCTCGATAAATGAGGGACAACATTCTTCCACGAGTTCTGTGTGTGTGTGTGTGTGTGTGTGTGTGTGTGTGTGTGTGTGTGTGTGTGTGTGTGTGTGTGTGTGTGTGTATAAATGGGTGGACTGACACCTTAATGTTGTTGTTGTTGTGGTCTTCAGTCCTGAGACTGGTTTGATGCAGCTCTCCATGCTACTCTATCCTGTGCAAGCTTCTTCATCTCCCAGTACCTACTGCAACCTACATCATCCTGAATCTGCTTAGTGTATTCATCTCTGGGTCTCCCCCTACGATTTTTACCCTCCACGCTGCCCTCCAATACTAAATTGGTGATCCCTTGATGCCACAGAATATGTCCTACCAACCGATCCCTTCTTCTGGTCAAGTTGTGCCACAAACTTCTCTTCTCCCCAATCCTATTCAATACTTCCTCATTAGTTATGTGATCTACCCATCTAATCTTCAGCATTCTTCTGTAGCACCACATTTCGAAAGCTTCTATTCTCTTCTTGTCCAAACTATTTACCGTCCATGTTGCACTTCCATACATGGCTACACTCCATACAAATACTTTCAGAAATGACTTCCTGAAACTTACATTGATACTCGATGTTAGCAAATTTCTCGTCTTCAGAAACGCTTTCCTTGCCATTGCCAGTCTACATTTTATATCCTCTCTACTCCGACCATCATCAGTTATTTTGCTCCCCAAATAGCAAAACTCCTTTACTACTTTAAGTGTCTCATTTCCTAATCTAATTCCCTCAGCATCACCCTACTTAATTCGACTACATTCCATTATCCTCGTTTTCCTTTTGTTGATGTTCATCTTATATCCTCCTTTCAAGACACTATACATTCCGGTCAGCTGCTCTTCCAGGTCCTTTGCTGTCTCTGACAGAATTACAATGTCATCGGCGAACCTCATAGTTTTTATTTCTTCTCCATGGATTTTAATACCTACTCCCAATTTTTCTTTTGTTTCTTTTACTGCTTGCTCAATATACAGATTGAATAACATCAGGGATAGGCTACGACCCTGTCTCACTCCCTTCCCAACCACTGCTTCCCTTTCATGTCTCTCGTCTCTTATAACTGCCATGTGGTTTCTGTACAAATGGTAATTAGCCTTTCGCTCCCTGTTTTTTTACACCTGCCACCCTCAGAATTTGAAAGAGAGTGTTCCAGTCAACATTGTCAAAAACTTTCTCTAAGTCTACAAATGCTAGAAACGTAGGTTTGCCTTTCCTTAATCTTTCTTCTAAGATAAGTCGTAAGGTCAGTATTGCCTCTCGTGTTCCAGTATTTCTACGGAATCCAAACTGATCTTCCCCGAGGTCGGTTTCTACTAATTTTTCCATTCGTCTGTAAAGAATTCGTGTTAGTATTTTGCAGCTGTGGCTTATTAAACTGATTGTTCGGTAATTTTCACATCTGTCAACACCTGCTTTCTTTGGGATTGGAATTATTATATTCTTCTTGAAGTCTGAGGGTATTTCGCCTGTTTCATACATCTTGCTCACCAGATGGTAGAGTTTTGTCAGGACTGGCTCTCCCAAGGCCGTCAGTAGTTCCAATGGAATGTTGTCTACTCCGGGGGCCTTGTTTCGACTCAGGTCTTTCAGTGCTCTGTCAAACTCTTCACGCAGTATCGTATCTCCCTTTTCATCTTCATCTACATCCTCTTCCATTTCCATAATATTGTCCTCAAGTGCATCGCCCTTGTATAGACCCTCTATATACTCCTTCCACCTTTCTGCTTTCCCTTCTTTGTTTAGAACTGGGTTTCCATCTGAGCTATTGATGTTCATACAAGTGGTTCTCTTATCTCCAAAAGTCTCTTTAATTTTCCTGTAGGCAGTATCTATCTTACCCCTAGTGAGATACGCCTCTACATTCTTACATTTGTCCTCTAGCCATCCCTGCTTAGCCATTTTGCACTTCCTGTCGATCTCATTTTTGAGACGTTTCTATTCCTTTTTGCCTGCTTCATTTACTGCATTTTTATATTTTCTCCTTTCATCAACTAAATTCAATATTTCTTCTGTTGCCCAAGGATTTCTACTAGCCCTCGTCTTTTTACCTATTTGATCCTCTGCTGCCTTCACTACTTCATCCCTCAAAGCTACCCATTCTTCTTCTACTGTATTTCTTTCCCCCATTCCTGTCAATTGTTCCCTTATTCTCTTCCTGAAACTCTGTACAACCTCTGGCTCTTTCAGTTTATCCAGGTCCCATCTCCTTAAGTTCCAACCTTTTTGCAGTTTCTTCAGTTTTAATCTACAGGTCATAACCAATAGATTGTGGTCAGAGTCCACATCTGCCCCTGGAAACGTCTTACAATTTAAAACCTGGTTCCTAAATCTCTGTCTTACCATTATATAATCTGATACCTTTTAGTATCTCCAGGGTTCTTCCATGTATACAACCTTCTATCATGATTCTTAAACCTTAATAGGTACACTAAATTTACATTTACATCTATATGGTTCCTCTGCAAGCCACTGAACCGTGTGTGGTACACGGTACCCTGTAACACTAGTAGTCATTTTCTTTGCTATCCCATTCGCAGACAGAGTGAGGGATAAAGTCAGTCTATATACCCCCTCACGAATGATAATTTCTGTTACCTTTTCTTCACGGTCCTTACGTGACATATATGTTGGTGGTGGTAGAATCCTTTTGTGGTTAGCTTCAAATGTTGATTCGCAATAGTATTCATTGAAAGAATATCGTCTTCCCTACAAGGATTCCCATTCGAGCTACCTGCAAAGTGTAAACCGACTGCTCGGAAAAAAGTTACACACGACTCTCACGATCAATTTAATTAATTAGCCTATCAATCTGATATAACTGATGTGCCACCTGACGGGTGGAGGTGAGGGCTGGGGTAACACAAATATGATTCAGGAGTTGGAGCGGTAATCAGGCGTTCTTTCATTGTGACACTACCTCTAACAAAATTTTAGTCTTTCACCTGCACATGGAGAGATGACCATTGCAATAAATTCAGATGTATTACCGAATTTATAAAGTGACAGAGTATAAAGGTGATATTTACTACTTCTCTGTGCTGTTACATTAAGATTTCAAAGCGTTTGGCAAAACATTTGGTTACTTTAAGAGAGTTTCAAAATGAGAAGGGATCCTGTGGTGTAGAAAGGTTTTGGCACTCTGTCATGAGCCCAAAATGAATTTAATATTATAGTCCTAAGATTCAGGACGTAAGGAATGTCATTCTGATTAAAACCCATTTTTTTACCCGATGAGAGAATACTTAAAGAAATATAGGCTATGCCATAGCGTTACAGGATTTTCACAAGGAATGATACTTTAGCGATGTGAAAAAGCGTGTACGCCTCGATTTCTTCTGTCATACATCAAAGCAGCTGCTGCTTGACTTGCAGTGTGCTGCAGCTAGTGGCAGGTGTGGTCATGAAGACTCAGCGACCAGAAGTTGTGGATTAGCTTAGCCTGTGATGGGCAATCAAGTACAAAGAAGGTGCTGACCTGTCTGCTCTTGCTGGCGGCAGAAGGGGCTAGTGAAGTGATCAATGTGCTTGGTGAGTGGCGACAGAAGTAGACGTATGTGTTGCATGAGAAGATTGAATATGACAGTTGTTTGTGCAGGATGATTATTCCTCCCATGTAAATTGATTGGCTGCCTGCTCAGTGGCAGTCTCTCCAACCTCTGAGCATTCAGTAGGTCTGGTGTGTGGATGCTGGTGGTTGAGCGTGCAGCTGCTGGCATGGCTGATACGTGTGTGGGTCTCTCATGACCGGTACCCGGACTAAGTAATGTCCCTGCCAGATGCGGACGGCGCAACCACGGCTCCTGGCAATTGGCTTGGTTGGACTTTTTTCACCAGATAAGTGCAGTGGAAACGTTACTGTGGATTAGAGTGCATGTGTTCTCAAACATCAGTGCATACAAGGCCTCATATATATTTAGCGTGGCAGAAATTTTATTACGTGATTTGCATAATGTTTGAGTGTGATACTCAGAGGTTGAAAATATGTTTTGTTACAAAGAAGGGTCATCGTAAGGTGGTGGTGAGTGCTTTAAGCGATCTATTTGATTCCTGATTGCTGATAGGGTACTGCAAATGGCTATTTACCTCTATTTGGCGCGCAACACACACACACAGAGAAACACACACACACAGAGAAACACACACACAGAGAAACACACACACAGAGAAACACACACACAGAGAAACACACACACAGAAACACACACAGAGAAACACACACAGAGAAACACACACAGAGAAACACACACAGAGAAACACACACACACACACACAGAGAAACACACACACACACACACACACAGAGAAACACACACACACACACACACACACACACACACACACACACACACACACACGTGTATTCACAAGTACCTTTGCCTTTGATCCAAATAAATACAGTTTCATTACATGATAACTTACGTCTATTACGTGTATATAAAGTAAAGGGAGAGGGTGACATATAGGTAGATTTGCCAAAGTCTTTATTAGCATTTTCAGTAACATGATAGGTTCTGTATGCGATGACGGTGTAAAGGAATCATTGATGTCAATGCTGAAGTTTAGTCTGCATCCACAGAAGACTGCTGGTCCATCAAGTAGAGAGTGTGCAGCAACAGATTTTATAGTATTCTTTTTCTTGAGGTTTTAGTTGAAAAACCACTTAGTAGATCAATAGGTTGAGGTCATAAATCGATCATATGTCATACTTTAATTTCAGTTAGTTATCTAAAGTGGCGTAGAAACCCTGTTGCCCTACTACTTACGTGCAGAAATGCAAACTACCTCTGTAGATGTTTGTTTCACATACGCCGTATCTATGTGAAATAGTTCAAATGGCTCTGAGCACTATGGGAGGTCATCAGTCCCCTGGAACTTAGAACTACTTAAACCTAACTAACCGAAGGACATCACACACACCGTAGCGATCGCACGGTTCCAGACTGAAGCGCCTAGAACCGCTCGACCACACCGGCCGGCCCTATGTGCAATAATCTGATGGATCCCTATCTGATGGATACATTCCGAAACCCGTCATATGAGCAATGAAGTCATTCGTTGCCTGATGTTTGCCTTCTACCACTGCGACCCAGTCAGTCTGGATGCGTAGCTACTGATTATTGTAATACTGGTCACCCGCCTCCTGTCTGACTATGTCACATCCGTGTTATTGAAATTAAAACATTCTGGAAACTGTTTGCATCCTTGCGACCGATATCTTGGTAGTATCAATGCGGATAACGGGTAAAAACGGTCGAGATTCTAGTATCCCGGAATGGATGAAGTGCCTTTATACATAAGTTTGTACGGAACCCTCAGTGCTCGAGTCCTCCTCGCACCTGGCCAGTTTTTTTCCCACTCTTCGTGAATTAACCACCGAGAAATAATTGGCGAAGTTGCTGGGCATGATGGACACGAACAATTAGGTGTTACGTCTGTGAGCGGAATGGTACGAATGGTAAACGACGAGGGCGCCTCGCACGCCGCACTATTGGACAATGGCGTGTGTGTGGAGCACAAATTTAGATAGCGGCCGCCGGCTTGTGGCCGTCACTAATTGCGCAGCCGCGGTAAAAGGCGGCTAACGACAGGCGGGCCAGCACGGAACAGCGGCCGCAGAGCAGAGAGGGGCGCGCGCTAACGAGCAAACGCGACGCCGCAGCGGAAGGCAATTAGGCGGCCGCTGCAGGTAGTCCGCGCGGAGAAAGCACGGGCGCCACACTCACTCACAGAGCTGCTCTCTGTCACTGTACACCTCCAGGCTACGTTTCTTTACACTCTAATGCCCGCCCTCCTTTAATCGAACCACACATGCCATTAATTCTACCACGATCGTCGTCTACAGTGGTCACACAAACTAAAAACATTGTCAAGGTGCGCCGGCCGCTGTGACCGAGCGGTTCTAGGCGCTCCAGTCCGGAACCGCGCTGCTGCTACGGTCGCATGTTCGAATCCTGCCTCGGGCATGGATGTATGTGATGTCCTTAGGTTAGGTAGGTGTTTTATTCTATCGCTTGAGCCTTGTCCCGCAGTTACGCAGGTCAGCCATCGTTAATCGAATTTGGCATGTTAATGGTTAAGGCGTGGCCGGATGCCCTTCCTGCCGCCACCCCGTACCCCCCGGGACGGAATTAGTGTACCCCAGCTATCTGCGTCGAGCCGGCCAGTGTGGCCAAGAGGTTCTAGGCGCTACAGCCTGGAACCGCGCGACCGCTACGGTCGCAGGTTCGAATCCTGCCTCGGGCATGGATGTGTGTGATGTCCTTAGGTTAATTAGGTTTAAGTAGTTCTAACTTCTTGGGGGGCTGATGACCTCAAATGTTCAGTCCCATAGTGCTCAGAGCCATTTGAAACATTTGTCTGCGTCGAGTGTAAGCCATGGAATAGTGCGAAAGTGTTCAGATGTCTGTGAGCCGTGTAACTGAGGCGGAACATGGGAACCAGCCCGGTATTCACATAGCAGGATGTGGAAAACCGCCTAAAAACCACATCCAGGGCTGCCGGCACATCGGCCCTCGTCGTTAATCCGCCAGGCGAATTCGAACCGGGGCCGGCGCGCCTACCCGAGTCCAGGAAGCAGCGCGTTAGCGCTCTCGGCTACCCTGGCGGGTCATCCTTAGGTTAGATAGGTTTAATTAGTTGTAATTCCAGGGGATTGATGACCTCAGATGTTAAGTCCCTTAGAGCTTAGAGCCATTGTCAAGGTGCGTGTAGGACACACGCACTGATGGTTCCGTATAATCTTAAGTACAGTTGATGCATTCCCGGAATCTAGACCCTCGGCCATTTTGGCAAGATATTGGTTCTTGGGATTCCAAGATTTTCGAGAAAGTTTTAATTTCAATAACATAACTTTGACAAAGTCATGCATGAGGCAGGCGACCATTATTACAATAATCAGTACTTCTCCATTCAGGCTGGCTGGGTGGTAAAAGTCAAATATCAGGCAAGGAGTGATTTTATTGTTCATACGACGCGCTTCGGAATTTATCCATCATCAGATATCCAGGAGCGATTAGTTCATTTACATATGGCTTTTCAAGCAGTATGTGAGACGAACACTCGGAAATAGTCAGCAAATGTTTGTTTCACATATAACCAGAAACGCCATATGTACGTCAGTAATTGCTCCTGGATATCTATTCCTGACAAAAAGGGGCTTAGTAGACGGGCGAATAGACAGTCAGGTAGTAATAACAGAATTTTTGTTTCATGTGATATAGTTACAGATTTACAGTTTTCGAATTTTTCCTCCCTTTCTGCCAAATTTCCTGCTTCTAGAGGAAAGGGAAGTACCCTACAGCTTTTGATGAGTGAATTTGCGAATAATTAAAGTTTGTGACATGAATGGCCGTATCTTTTTATGGCACTGACTTGGAAGCTTCAATGTTTTGCACCGCCAAGCGACTATAGACCTCAGTGCGTGAAAAATTTCAACATTATATGCCCATCCAGTTCAGCGAAAAGGGGTTTATAAGGATTGGACAGAGTCTCACAAGCACATGGACAAAATGATCCTATAAGGGCGTTTTCACCAACCGAGGTTTTTTTTTTTTTTTTTTGTGGTTTTAGGGCGCAAAACTTCTATGGTCATTAGCGCCCAGCCCGTGACTTAAGACAGTAAAAAACCGAAATTGAAAACCAGCAGCAATAGGAACAAAGTCATAAAATTGGAGAAACTAAAAATAAAAGGAATGCTTAAAAATCCACTACAGAAAGGGGTTGGTTGTCCCCAAAAAAGCTTCAAATGACTGACGTCATTTCACTGTCACTAATAAACTGGAGAACGCGGTCGGCTGAGCGCGTGTCATCTGCTAAAATCGACGATAGATCAGGCGAGAGCTGTAGACGGGAGCGTAACGGATTAAAATAGGGGCATTCAATTAAAAGGTGTCTTACCGTCCACAGCTGAGAGCAGTGGGGACAGAGTGGGGGAGGATCGCCGCTTAAAAGATGTCGATGGCTAAAACGACAGTGCCCTATCCGGAGTCTAGCTAAAATTACCTCCTCCCGACGACGCGTTCGGGAGGAAGAGGTCCAAGCGCAAGGAAGGGCTTTCACTTCCCGCAATTTATTACGGGGAAGTGCCGACCAATGCGCATGCCATAAATGAGCAACTTGGCGACATAAACCGCTCCGTAGATCGGTGAAGGGAAACGACTGAATAGCTGGCCGAGGAAGAGAGACTGCAGCCTTGGCCGCTATATCGGCCGCCTCATTCCCACAGATACCAGCGTGACCCGGGAGCCAGAGGAACGCCACCGAGACGCCCCCAGGTGGAGCAAGCGCAGACAGTCCTGAATCCGGTGGACCAGAGGGTGCACAGGGTAAAGAGCTTGGAGACTGAGGAGAGAGCTGAGAGAATCGGAGCAGATAACGTACTGTATCCGCTGATGGCGGCGGATGTAGTGGACAGCCTGGAGAACAGCGTAAAGCTCCGCAGTATAAACCGAACATTGGTCGGGAAGCCGAAAGCGATTTGGGGTGTCGCCAACAATATAGGCACTCCCTACACCTAACAATGTTTTCGAGCCGTCGGTGTAAATAAATGTGGCGACCGTCATTTGTGCACAGAGAGCAGCAAATGCCCGACGATAAATAAGTGTAGGGGTACCTTCCTTGGGAAATTGACAAAGGTCACGGAGCAGGCAGATCCGGGGACGGAGCCAAGGCGGTGCTGTACCCCAAGTTGTCAAGAAGGTTTTAGGAAAGCGGAAGGAAAGAGAATGGAGCAGTTGACGGAAGCGGACTCCCGGGGGTAGTAGGGAGGAGGAGCGGCCTGCATACCCTACATCAAAGGAGGCGTCGAAAAAAAGGTCGTGGGCTGGATTAGCAGGCATGGAAGACAGATGGCTAGCATAACGACTCAGGAGGACTGCTCGCCGATTGGACAGCGGAGGTTCAGCAGTCTCAGAATAAAGGCTTTCCACAGGGCTAGTGTAAAAAGCTCCAGACACTAAACGTAATCCACGGTGGTGGATAGAATCGAGACGCCGAAGAATAGACGGCCGAGCAGAGGAGTAGACTATGCTTCCATAATCCAATTTCGAGCGCACTAAGGCGCGATAGAGGCGGAGAAGGACCACTCTGTCCGCTCCCCAGGAGGTACCATTCAGGACACGGAGGGTGTTAAGCGATCGCAGACAGCGAGCCGAAAGATAGGAAACGTGGGAGGACCAGCATAGTTTTCTGTCAAACATAAGACCCAAGAATTTAGCGACGTCTGAAAACGGAAGGTTGACAGGACCTAGATGTAAGGAGGGCGGAAGAAACTCCTTACGTCGCCAAAAATTGACACAAACGGTCTTACTGGGTGAGAAACGGAAGCCAGTTCCGATGCTCCACGAGTGGAGGCGATCGAGACATCCTTGAAGACGTCGTTCAAGAAGGCTGGTCCGTTGAGCGCTGTAGTAGATCGCAAAATCATCCACAAAGAGGGAGCCCGAGACATCATGAGGGAGACAATCCATAATTGGATTTATGGCGATGGCAAACAGTACAACACTCAGCACGGAACCCTGGGGTACCCCGTTTTCTTGGGAGAAAGTACGGGAGAGAGTAGTGTTCACCCGCACCCTAAATGTGCGCTCTGCCATAAATTCGCGAAGAAAAAGGGGCAGCCGGCCTCGAAAGCCCCAAGAGAACAGTGTGCGGAGGATGCCTGTCCTCCAACAGGTATCGTATGCTCTCTCCAGATCAAAAAATATTTCTACCGTTTGGCGTTTCCGGAGAAAATTGTTCATGATGTAAGTGGAGAGAGCAACAAGATGGTCAACTGCAGAACGATGCTTTCGGAATCCGCATTGGGCAGGTGTTAAAAGACTGCGGGATTCCAGCCACCAAGCTAAACGGTAATTCACCATACGCTCCAAAACCTTACAGACACTACTCGTGAGAGAAATGGGACGATAGCTAGAGGGGAGATGTTTGTCCTTTCCAGGTTTCGGAACGGGAACGACAATAGCTTCCCGCCACCGTCTGGGAAAGGTACTGTCGGTCCAAATTCGATTATAAAGGCGAAGGAGGTAACGCAGACTATGGGTGGATAAATGCAGCAACATCTGGACATGGATTCCATCCGGTCCTGGGGCGGAGGAGCGAGAAGAAGAGAGGGCATGTTGGAGTTCCCGCATGGAGAAAACAGTATTGTAGCTTTCGTGATTTGGAGAGGAGAAAGCAAGATGTCGCACTTCTGCTGCACGTTTCTTCGGGAGAAACGCTGGCGGGTAATTTGAAGAGCTCGAAATCTCAGCAAAGTGCTGACCCAATGAGTTACAAATTGCGACGGGGTCCACTAAGGTATCATGCGCGACAGTGAGCCCAGAGACCGGGGAGAAACTAGGCGCGCCTGAGAACCGTCGAAGCCGACTCCAAACTTCCGAGGAGGGAGTGAAGGTGTTAAATGAGCTAATAAAGAATTTCCAGCTTGCCTTCTTGCTATCGCGGATGACGCGACGGCATCGCGCACGGAGCTGCTTATAGCGGATACAGTTGGCCAAAGTAGGATGGTGACGGAAATTGCGTAGAGCACGTCGCCGCTCACGTAGTGCGTCACGGCATGCCTCGTTCCACCAAGGAACTGGGGGGCGCCGGGGCAATTCGGAGGTGCGTGGTATTGAACGTTCCGCAGCTGTAAGAATAACGTCGGTAATATGTGTGACCTCATCGTCGACGCTGGGAAAGCGACGGTCATCGAATGTCGCGAGAGACGAAAAAAGTGTCCAATCGGCTTGGGCAAATTTCCAGCGTCGCGAGCGCATATATGGCAGTGGAGACTGCAGTCTAAGGACACATGGAAAGTGGTCACTCGAGTGTGTATCATCAAGGGCGAACCATTCGAAGCGCCGAGCTAGCGGAACAGTACCGACCGCAAGGTCCAAATGAGATAAATTTGTCGTGGAGGCAGACAAAAATGTGGGGACCCCAGTGTTGAGGCAAACTAGATCCGCTTGGTGGAAGACGTCTAGCAATAGAGAGCCACGTGGACAAGGATGAGGAGATCCCCAAAGCGGGTGGTGGGCATTGAAGTCCCCAACCAGCAAATAGGGGGGTGGAAGCTGACCAAGAAGATGAAGGAGATCAGCTCGTGCCATTGGTGTGGATGATGGAATGTATACAGTACAAAGAGAGAACGTGTATCCAGAAAGGGAAAGACGGACGGCGACAGCTTGGAATGAACTGTTTAAGGGGATTAGGTGATAATGGAGAGTATCATGGAGAAGAATCATGAGTCCTCCATGGGCTGGAGTGCCTTCAACAGAGGGGAGGTCATATCGGACGGACTGAAAGTGAGGGAGAACAAAGCGGTCATGGGGACGCAGCTTTGTTTCCTGAAGACAGAAGATGACCGGCGAGTAGGAGCGTAAGAGGACCGACAATTCATCCCGATTGGCTCGAATGCCGCGGATATTCCAGTGGATAATGGACATGGGGTGAAAAGAAAATGGAGGAATGTGACCAAAGTTGCTGTCAACTCAAAGACTGCTCGGAGCTAGCAACCGACAGCATGGAATGGCATTCAGCCGAAGGCAGAAGATCCTGATCCATAGGTTGGTCGGGAGCAGTCCCTGCCACCAGCGATCGGCCGGTTGACCGGCCACCAGCAGTGCGCCTCGGCGACACAGAAGATGGCCGAGGGCGATTTCCGCCAGGTGGTGCTGTAGAGGGGGCACGCCTTGGCGGAGAAGGAGAGGAACTGGGTTTCTTTGTAGCCTTCTTGGAAGAATGTTGTTTAGATGAAGAAGGAACTGATGGTTGTGAAGTTGCGGTACGTAAAAACTCTTCTCGAGTATGCTCTTTTTTGGAAGGCTTGGTGTCGGACTTTGGGGCTCGAGATTTAGCAGAACCCGACGAAGGGTGAGCCATAGAGTGGGCAGGCGAAAGTGGTGAGGTTGAACGAGCGATCTTTGCGCTGGCCGATCTGACGACCGTGGTACTAAAGGTGAGGTCGCAAGTCTGCGTGGCCGCCTCCTTTGTTGGCCGAGGAGAAGCAAGGACAGTGCTGTATTTTCCTGTCTGAGGCACGGTGGGCTTGCGACTGGCGAATAATTTTCGAGCAGCAAAGGTCGACACCTTTTCCTTCACCCTTATTTCCTGGATGAGCTTCTCGTCCTTAAAAACGGGGCAATCTCGAGAGGAAGCAGCGTGGTCACCCATACAGTTGATGCAGCGAGGGGATGGAGGTGGACAAGCACCCTCATGGGCATCCTTGCCACACTTAACACATTTGGCTGGATTGGAACAGGGCTGGCTGGTGTGATTGAACCGCTGACATCGATAGCAACGCGTAGGGTTTGGGACGTAAGGGCGAACGGAAATAATCTCATAGCCTGCTTTGATTTTCGATGGGAGTTGAACTGTGTCAAATGTCAAGAAGACAGTGCGGGTTGGAATGATGTTCGTGTCAACCCGTTTCATTACTCTATGAACTGCCGTTACGCCCTGGTCAGACAGATAGTGCTGAATTTCTTCGTCAGACAATCCATCGAGGGAGCGTGTATAAACGACTCCACGCGAGGAATTTAAGGTACGGTGCGGTTCCACCCGGACAGGGAAGGTGTGGAGCAGAGAAGTATGCAGCAATTTTTGTGCCTGGAGGGCACTGTGTGTTTCTAACAACAGGGTGCCATTCCGTAATCTGGAACAAGACTTTACAGGACCTGCTATTGCGTCGACACCTTTCTGAATAATGAAAGGGTTGACCGTGGAGAAGTCGTGACCTTCATCAGACCGAGAAACAACAAGGAACTGTGGCAACGATGGAAGAACCGTCTGTGGCTGAGACTCAGTATACTTACGTTTGTGAGCAGACTTAGTGGAAGGTGAGGAAACCATTGCGGAAGAATCCCCCATGATTACCGGCGTCTCCGATGGCGCGCTCCTCCCTTGTGGGAGCCCTCTCTGAGGGCACTCCCGCCTTAGGTGATTGTTCACACCTCAGGTCACACCTCCCGACAAACGGACGGAGGGACCAATCGGCATTTTCGGAAGGTATCAGCTCGGGTAATCACCCCTCCCTGGGCCTGGCCGTTACCAGGGGGTACGTACGTGTCCTACCTGTCTACCCGGGGCGGGGAATTACGCGTTACCCCGTCACCGGCTACGCACAAAGGGCGTGGGTCGGCCTTCAGACACGCACAGGGAGGAAGAAAGAGAAAGGGAAAAGAAAGAAGAGAGGTCTCAAACGCCGCAGCGGAGAAAAGGGAAAGAGAAGAGGTAAGGAAAAGAGAAGGACAAAGTAAGAAAGAAGACAGAGAAGGACAAAGGAAGGAAGAAGACATAAAAGCAAGGAAGGCAAAGAATGCAGTACATTTACAAGCGTCCGTCTCCGGACGCAGGCACAAACCATACTCCCAGATGGGGAGAAAGGGAAGGAAAGAGCCAGAGGTGAGGGGAGGAGGGGCGAAGATAGGGATGGGGAAGGATGCGGAATGGGAAGGTATGCAGCCCGGAAAGGAAGGAAGGCCACATTAGCTCGGGGTCCCGTGTGGCCTTCCTTCCTACGCATGTATCCACAGAAGAGTTGTGGACCCCCTGGGGGGGTACCAACCGAGGTGTGGAACCCTAGTAAAAAGTATCTCAAGCGGGCAGCAAAATGAACATGGCTATCGAGAAACTACCCCCTAAACGAGCAGTTCACAAAAACCCTCGTTTGGTCGATACCTTAATATTGCTCTTCAGTTTGGGACCTTTACAAGATGTGATTGGTAAGGAAAAGAGAGAAGATCCAACGAAGAACAGTGCATTTCTTCAAACGTTCCACTACTAAGTGCGAAAGTACTCCGGTGGCAGACGCTACAAGGTAAGTGTTGCGCATCACGGTCTGGTTGATTGTTAAAAATTCCGAGTGCCGAAGTTTCTAAGGAGTCAATCAACATATTGTTTCCTTCTACGAGTATTTCCCGAAAATAACATGAAGGCAGAATTAGAGGCGAGCTCCCACGCTGAGGCTTACCAATAATCGCTCGTAAGGGACACAGATCGCGACTGGAACAGGAAAGAGGGCAAGTAGTGGTGCTACAGAAATACCCAACGCGTCGCACCACAAAGTGACTCGCGTAATGTAGAGGTAAGTGCAGTAGAATATAATTGGTTCAAATGGCTCTGAGCACTATGAGACTTAGCTTCTGAGGTCATCAGTCCCCTGGAACTCAGAAATACTTAAACCTAACTAACCTAAGGACATCACACACATCCATGCCCGAGGCAGGATTCGAACCTGCGACCGTAGCAATCTCGCGGTTCCGGACTGAAGCGCCTAGAACCGCATGGCCACCGCGGCCGGCTAGAATATAATTAATGGGATGGATGAACTTACTGTTCACTATTAAACTCCTCAAAACACGAGATCAAATTGGATACACCAGTTCCTAATGTTCAATTAAGTTTATCTGGCATGCAGTAAAAGAATCTGGGTTTGCATATCACAGTCAGCGCTTATCAAATGGTCGAAAAACCCTCTCAAACAGAAGAGATAGACAAAATTTCACGGATTCAAGACCATTTACAAATGCAAAAGTATCGTAATATACTTCCCTGGAAGTCAATTTTATCGAGCTGCCTTACGACGGGTCGTTCAAAACTTTGTCAGCACGGAATTTCATGATTTTTGGATATCAGTAAAATATGGATAACAGGTACTCAGTGATGAAGCTCGACGAACATTATTTCCACTCTAAATATCCTTCTTGAGGGAAGCTGTCTTGGCGGTTGATGTAATACAGTGTAAATAACATAAAATTATCGAAGTACGGGAACTAATGGCAGCAGTATGCAGTTTGAGTCCGACAGTTGAGAAGTTTTTTAGTCAACAAATAGCCCATCTACCCTATTAATACCATTAATAATAAATCTTTTCAAGAGATTTATTATACATTTAAATACATGGTTCATTTACTATTATACTTGTAGGATAACACAACTGCGCAGTTCGGTTGTGTTAGAAAAGGTTTTGATCGAGGAAAAATTCTTACACATTAAGGGCACCGATAACTAAAGAACTTTGGAAGCCACAGAGTTATGCGACCGGATGTTGACGGGTAATACTTCTACGATAAATGTCATGCATGACGTACAATAAACTAAACTATTGAACAGCTCATCTTTAGCAATTTAACTGTCAAGTGGTTTGGTACTTTTTAAACATTTCCACCATCTGCTTGAAAGTAAATCCGTTTCCTTTAATAAGTTTCGTTCTGGCTTTTAACGACACACTCGCTCGCAGCGAGAAACCTGAAATAAAACACTTCCCGTACAAAAGGCGCAACACCCAAGAGACCAGTAAAGTTTCTTAAAAAGGCTTTTTGGCTAACAACTGCGGCTGCAGTAACGCGCGTATCAATGGGGAAATGAAACGGTGCCCATTTGCTCATAATACGCGACATTTCTGAGCTCTAAAAATACACCGAGATCTACAATGTTGACAACCCTGACCAAAGCAGGATAAGCACGCAAGGTTAGGAGACAGAACTAGCTAGCTCCCTGCAATACCCACAATGTAACTCACGATGCAGGCTCGAACAAAGGAGGAAAAAGAAGGAATAAGAATAGAGAATTTCGATGGTTAGGCGGTTCCCAGACAATTGTATTTATTGCCAGAACAGATCGTCGGCAAGCTACCGCAGATCTTCCACCGTTGGTGATGTACTACAGGTAGTCACTAAGTTCCCATCTGTAGATTAGCTGCGCTTATCCGCGAATGTGTTTACGGCATCGGGAAGCCTGTTCTTCCGGAAAAATGCAGCCGACACCGGTACGCGACCCAATGTCCGTATGCGTGTCTTAACAGCCACGACGGCCTTTACTAAAAAATTCATTTGTCACCTAATTCGTATGTCGGAACTAACGAACTTGTTTAACTAACCATTAGCGAAACAAAATAGATGTTTCTGGAAAATAGATAAATATCCATTTCCTACGAATAACATGCTAGTAAACTTCAAACTGATATATACTCAAAAACTGCCTCCGATCACAGCTGTTTACCGAAACACTGGGGCAGAGTTGACAAAGAAATTGTGAACAACTTTATGTTAATGAAATTGGCTTCATCCTTTTTTTTTCACGCTGATAAATGCTTCTTTCATATTTTACCACGTACGAGGGAAGATCGAAAAGTAACACAAAATAGTTTTATTACCAAAAAGTGTAATAGCTAACAAAATAAAAACAATCACAAAGAAACCTACTTTTCTACACATTCACCAACGTTCAACACAATTGTCCCTCATGGTACCAGTTTCAATATACCCTGTTCGTGTAAGACCGCTTGGTTGGAGTAGAGCCATCCGCGGACTGTTGATTTCACTTCCGCATACGTTGCAAAGCGTTGGTCGGCCAGGCATTTTTTTTCCTGGGACGGATGCTGGAGTACCTCCCACCCAAATCTGGTGATTTTCTCCCGAACAGGAGCAGCACCAAGAAGTCTGATACTGTGCGCATTGATGTGCTGTTTGTCACGAACGACACGACGCAACTTAACCGAAGTTTAAGCATTCACAGTGGCCCCGGTGTTCAGCGACGTCCACCAGTAATACACAGGAATGTCCCAGAACACTGTCACAAGCATTTTCCTAGCAGACTGATCGCCACTGAATTTTTTTCGTATTCGGGAACCAGCATGTTTCCATTCCATAGAGGCCTGTGTAGTTTCGGGCGTGCAGTGGCACGCCCACGTCTCATAACCAGTGACAGTTCCTTCCAGAATCTAATGCCCTTCTGTGGCGTAATGCGTTAACTGTTCAAAGCTTGTCATCATTCGCTGGCCCTTGTGATTGTCAGGAGATCAGGCACCCAGCGAGCACTAACTTTACGACATATCAACGTGTCATGAACAATATCGTATACCGCACCACAGGGAATATTTAACTGCTGCGACAGGGTTCGCACTTTTACACGTTGGTCGTCAAAACTGCTGCATCAATGGCTCCGACATTCCTGAGGGGTTGCAGCTTTTGCCTGCCGCCCAGAGCGTTGCGAATCGTTAAGCTTAGAAGCATGCACGACACCTGAAGACATTGCTACGGTCCATACAGTCATGTCCATAAACGCCGCGCATGTCCCTGTGCATTTCATTCTGTTTATGCCCTTTGGCCCACAAATACCGAACTACAATTTCCTCCTTTTCACGAGTTGACGACAATAACAAGCGCACCATGTCTACATCTACATCCATACTCTGCAAGCCACCTGACGGTGTGTGGCGGAGGGTACCTTTAGTACCTCATCGGTTTTCTCTTCTATTCCAGTCTCGTACTATTCGTGGCAAGAAAGATTGACGGTATGCCTCTGTGTGGGCTCTAATCTCTCTAATTTTATCCTCATGGTCTCTTCGCGAGATATACGTAGGAGGGAGCAATATAATGCTTGACTCCTCGGTGACGGTATGTTCTCGAAACTTCAACAAAAGCCCGTACCGAGCTTCTGAGCGTCTCTCCTGCGAGTCTTCTACTGGAGTTTATCTATCATCTCCGTAACGCTTTCGCGATTACAAAATGATCCTGTAATGAAGCGCGCTGCTCTCGGTTGGATCTTTTCTATCTCTTCTATCAACCCCATCTGGTACGGATGGGCAAAAAAGTGTACTGTAACCTACTTCCTTTGTTTTCGGATTGCATTTCCTTATGATTCTTCCAATGAATCTCAGTCTGGCATCTGCTTTACCGACGATCAACTTTATATGATCATTCCATTTTAAATCACTCCTAATGCATACTCCCAGATAATTTATGAAATTAACTGCTTCCAGTAGCTGACCTGCTATATTGTAGCTAAATGATAAAGGATCTTTGTTTCTGTGTATTCACAGCACATTACACTTGTCTACATTGAGATTCATTTGCCATTCCCTGCACCATGCGTCAATTCGTTGCAGATCCTCCTGCATTTCAGTACAATTTTCCATTGTTACAACCTCTCGATATACCACAGCTTCATCCGCAAAAGGCCTCGGTGAACTTCCGATGTTATCCACAAGGTAATTTATACATATTGTGAATAGCAATGGTCCTACGACACTCCCCTGCGACACACCTGAAATCAATCTTACTTCGGAAGACTTCTCTCCACTGAGAATGACATGCTGTGTTCTGTTATCTAGGAACTCTTCAATCCAATCACACAACTGGTCTGTTAGTCCACATCCTCATACTTTGTTCATTAAACGACTGTGGGGAACTGTATCGAACGCCTTGCGGAAGTCTAGAAACACAGCATCTACCTAGGAACCCGTGTGTATGGCCCTCTGAATCTCGGTGCTACAGAGTAGATGTCTAGTCTCCAGAAAAGTCATTATACTATAACATAATACGTGTTCCAAAATTCTACAACTGATCTACGTTAGAGATATAGTTCTGCACATCTGTTCGATGTCCCTTCTTGAAAATGGTGATGACCCGTGCCCTTTTCCAATCTTTCGGAACGCTACGCTCCTCTAGAGACCTACGGTACACCGCTGTAAGAAGGGGGCAAGTTCCTTCGCGTACTCTGTGTAAAATTGAACTGGTATCCCATCAGGTCCAGCGGCCTTTCCTCTTTTGAACGATTTTAATTGTTTTTCTATACCTCTCATCTATTTCGATATCTATCATTTTGTCATCTGTGCGACAATCTAGGAAAGGAACTACAGTGCAGTCTTCCTCTGTGAAACAGCTTTGGAAAAAGACATTTAGTATTTCGGCCTTTAGTCTGTCATCCTCTGTTTCAGTACCATTTTGGTCACAGCGTGTCTGGACATTTTGTTTTGATCCACCTAATGCTTTGAGGTAAGTCCAAAATTTCTTAGGATTTTCTGCCAAGTCAGTACATAGAACTTTACTTTCGAATTCGCTGAGCGCCTGTCGCATAGCTCTCCTCACACTACATTTCGCTTCGTGTAATTTTTGTTAATCTGTAAGGCTTTGGCTATGTTTATGTTTGCTGTGAAGCTCCTTTTCTTTCCGCAGTAGTTTTCTAACTCGGTTGTTGTACCACGGTGGCTCTTTTCCATCTCTTACGATCTTGTTTGGCACATACTCATCTAACGCATATTGTACGATGGTTTTGAACTTTGTCCACTGATCCTCAACACTACCTGTACTTGAGACAAAACTTTCGTGTTGAGCCGTCAAGTACTCTGAAATCTGCTTTTTGTCACTTTTTCTAAACAGAAAAATCTTCCTACCTTTTTTAATATTTCTATTTACGGCTGAAATCATCGATGCAGTAACCGCTTTGTGATCGCTGATTCCGTGTTCTGCGTTAACCGTTTCAAATAGTTCGGGTCTGCTTGTTACCAGAAGGTCTAATATGTTATCGCCACGAGTCTGTTCTCTGTTTAACTGCTCAAGGTAGTTTTCAGATAATGCACTAGATTCTTTGTACCTGCCACCCGTTATAAACGTTTGAGTCTCCCAGTCTATATTTGGTAAATTAAAATCTCCAGCCAGAACTATAATATGGTCGGGAAACCTACTCTAAATATTTTCCAAATTTTCCTTCAGGTGCTCTACCAAAATAGCTGCTGAGCCAGGGGGCCTATAGAGACATTCAGTTACCATGTTTGAGCCTGCTGTAACCGTGACCTTCACCCACATTATTTCACATTTCGGATCTCCGTCAATTTTCTTCGATACTATTGCACTTTTTATCGCTATAAACATGCCTCCCCCTTTACTGTCCAGCCTGCCTCTGCGGTAAACATTCCAATTTGAGTCTAGAATTTCATTACTGTTTACATCTGGTTTCAGCCAACTTTCAGTCCCTAGTTCTATGTGGGCATTGTGACCATTTATTAATGAGAGCAGTTCTGGGACCTTTCTATAGACGCTCCTGCAGTTTACTATTACCACATTAATATTGTTATTCTCTGTTGCGTTTTGCCTACTACTACCTTGTCTGTTTCGTAGTTCAGGAGTCTATCGCTGGAGCTACACATGGATACAAAATATACTCTGTAGCGCAAACTTCAAACTATACCGTCGTGAAATTTCAACATTCCAGCTCCAATACCAGGGGAGAAAAAAATTATTTTGCGTTACTTTCCGGTCCTCCTCCGTATTACGGTTTTCAGTTTTACAATTTCAGTATGTCTTGTCTTTTCTTCTTATCCAAAGCGCCAGTTCGAGGACTTTTTCCACATTAGCGACTTACCATTTGGCGCTCCCCTCAACGTTCCTTCGTCAATTTTCACCCGCGTCCGTTTCTGCTGCTAGTTATGATACGCAATGCATACGAATTCTGCACTCGAGCGCCTCCTCTCAGCTTGTCGCCACAAGCGGCCGCTACTAACTGTGATACGTGTCCGGTATATAAATCTTAACAGCTGTGGTGCCGCTGATGCCTCTGTCAATGTGACGCCCCAAGCAGTGGCTTGAGTCGCTTGGGCCTTAAGCCAGCCCCACTCACCTCTATCTTTTTTATTAACCAATTCTTGTTCATTCTCTTCATGCTAAATTCCCTTGGCCGTCGGTACTCAATTTTTTCGTTGACTGAACGATGTATCTCAGTCTTTTTTTTTTTCTTCAAAAGGAATGCTTCAAACATAGTCACAATCCTGTCTTTATCCTCCAACTCAAGTCAGTGTCACTCTACTCACTGTAGTTAGTCAATCTTATTACGCGCATCGTGTGGGCTAGTTTAACAACGCCACTGAGTAACCTTACAGCCTTTCAGCCCAATGAATACACATAATTATGGTTAATTTTTAACCCTGCTATCATGGCTGGTCTATTTGATGCACACGAGGGGTGGAACTTTAATAGTGGCAACTATTTATTTACAGCTCGTACACAATCGATACATGTTTCGAAGTTTTAGTATCGTTCAAAGTAGTCACCAGCTCCGTGTATAACCCACTGGCAGCGATGTGGAAGTCGTAGGATACTCTTAGCACTGCGAGTTGTGTTGACAGTTCGAGCGGCGCGGTATATTGCCCGACGAATTTGTAGCAGTTCTGAAGTGAATGCCGTGAAGTGTTTCCTCCAGTTTAGAAATCGACTTGTACTCACGAGGGCTTAAGTCAGGGGAGTGCAGTAGGTAGTATAGCACTTAGCAGCCCAATCAGTGAAACAGATCAGTAACAGCTTGCATTGTACGTGCTTGAGCATTGTCCTGGAAAATGATGGTCAGGTCCTGCAGAAAGTGTCATCACTTCTGTCTCTAAGCTGTTCATTTTTGGAACACAATCTACGACCAGCTGAGACAGAAGTGATGACGCTTTCTGCAGGACCTGACCATCATTTTGCAGGACAATGCTCAAGCACGTACAGTGCAAGCTGTTACTGATTTGTTTCACTGATGGGGCTGCTAAGTGCTATACTACCTACTGCACTCCCCTGACTTAAGCCCTCGTAAGCTCAACTCTATTTCTAGACTGAAGGGAACACTTCACGGCATTCGCTTCAGAACTGCTGCAAATTCGTCGGGCAATAGACCGCGCCGCTCGAACTGTCAACACAACTCGCACTGCTAAGAGTATCCTATGACTTCCACATCGCTTCCACACAGAGTTGGTGACTACTTTGAACGATACTAAAACTTTGAAACATGTATCTATTGTGCACGAGCTGTAAATTAATAGTTGTCACTATTAAAGTTCCAACACTCGTACATTCGTTTTATTGCAGTTTTTACTGAAGCAAACAAATTGGCCTACGAATCATACGAGGTTCAGGGAAGAAGGGCCGAAGACAAGAAGATTTAGTTTAGCGACCCGCAGACTTCATTACACTCAAACAAAATAAGATATTAAAGTGCAAGAGACGGAGCACTGGCTGACGTGGAAAAGGATGTAAATGGAAATGGATTGTGCTCCTTTTGGGTGAGCCACACATGTACTCGCCTCAGTGATTTCAAAGAAATCGTGGTGGTGATGGTGGTGGTGGTAGTAGCAGTAGTAGTGGGGGCGCCCTATATGTAAGTACCGCAACACACTTTTTCTGGAAGCAGGCTGGTTTTATTCAGCGTTCTAATACACCATATGAATCCCCGTTCTTTTGGCTACAAAACTGGTTTTCAACATGATCTCTGTTCAACGCGACGGCTTTACACTACCTTACTGGGGCGACGGCTTTGTCCCCGAGGTACCACTCTACCGGTCGACGTCTGAGCAAATTCTCCCTACCATACACGCATTGCTTCTCGCAGAGTGCGTCCTTCACTGGGCCAAACGGATGGAAGTCAGAAGGTGCGAAATCCGGGCTGTAGGGATGGGTGAGGGAAAACAGTACAATGAAGTTGTCTGAGCTGCCCTTTAAACCTTTCCTTCGGCGGAAAGATGGTGTGGCGCCATTCGATGGGTTGCCACTTTGTTTCCGGTTCGAAGTGATGAACCCTTGTTCCATCGCCTGTGGAGATGTTAGACAAAAAAATTCCGATTAGCCTCGTAACGCGCAAGCAAATCCGCAAAGACTGTCCGTTGCTTTTTATGGTCTTCTGTTAGGCAGCGAGGACACAGTGGTCACATATCTTTGAGTATCGGAACTGGTGGACGAGTGTGTCAGCACTACTAAGAGAGACTTCCAGTTGATCATCGAGGTTTGTGTGTGTGTGTGTGTGTGTGTGTGTGTGTGTGTGCGCGCGCGCGCGTGTCGTCGATCACCTCAAATGAAAATGTCCGCACGTTCCAACATTGTTGGAGTCACAGCTGTGTGTGGCCGGCTAGGACGCGGGATGACGACACAAGCCCCGCCTAATGAGTCACCGTGGTTTTACTCAGTGCCTAATTTCCGCAGACATTCTGAAAGTGCCTGTGAATATCTACGATGCTCTGGTTTTCCGCAA
Organism: Schistocerca cancellata; assembly: GCF_023864275.1. Lineage (NCBI taxonomy): Eukaryota > Metazoa > Arthropoda > Insecta > Orthoptera > Acrididae > Schistocerca > Schistocerca cancellata. The sequence goes on along the minus strand of NC_064628.1, from coordinate 97,690,951 downwards.
AAACGACAACAAAATTTTGCCGCGCGGTCTAGGGCGCCTTGTCGCGGTTCGTGCGGTTCCCCCGTCGGAGGTTCGAGTCCTCCTTCGGCATGAGTGTGTGTTGTCCTTAGCTTAAGTTAGTTTAAGTTACTTAGTAGTGTGTAAGCTTAGGGACCGATGACCTCAGCAATTTGATCCTATAGGATCTTACCACAAATTTCCCGATAAAAAAAAAAAAAAAAAAAAAAAGGATTCCAACAAAATCTCAGTGACAGCTCTATACTTGGAACGCACCTCCGCTAAGAAACCATCGAAATTTTGTGAAACTACAGTTGATAAAGCAAGAATATTCCACGATGTCCCAAAAAAAAAAAAAAAAGTTCAAATGGCTCTGAGCATTATGGGACTTAACATCTGAGGTCATCAGTCCCCTAGAACTTAGAACTAACCTAAGGACATCACACACATCCATCCCCGGGGCAGGATTCGAAACTGCGACCGTAGCAGTCGCGCGGTTCCGGACTGAAGCGCCTAGAACCGCTCGGCCACGGCGGCAGGCCCTGTGTAAAAAGACAGGAAAATTTCCAGATGATTAAACTAGCCCACACATCCTACAACGGAAACAATTGGCACGAGAATACAAAACAAACCGGCTGAGCCATTTCAAATGAAGTTGCCGTCGCAGTGGACGGGTGTTCACCCCATCACATCAGTTACCAATGTGTTTCAACTTCTTAAAGGTCCACACGATTTCATGTAGGTCCGTAAAAGTGGCGCTGCAGTTAAGGTTCTCTGAATGTCACCCTCAATTCACTAATGTCCGGTTTAAGATCCAGACACTCGCACGCAGATCGTCGCCAGAAGAATTGAAGTTTTGTCTCTTAAGAATTTTTTCGAAATTTTGCTAATCATTATTTCGTGATTTTTCACGCTTTGCTTAGCATTGCAAATGGTCTTACTGCTTACCTTCGTTATGGACCACTTCAGTCCAACAGACATTGGTCGACTGTTTGCGTGTTACTCTCGCGAGCATGTATGGAAAATGGTTGAAGGATGTTGAAATCATGTGTACGCGACGAGATGTTTGCCAAGCCTCACCATAGACGTTGAAGTCGGAGATTTCCCCGCTCTGTAACAGTATAGACGGCGGTCTATGGCCGATCTGGCTACAGTGTTTCGGAGTACATCGTTCAGCACTCACCACGTAATTCCTACGTGTTCCGATGTTGATCCATCAATATCGTCAATTACGACTGCAGTGAACACACTGCGCCGTGCATCTGAGGCAGATACAGGGTGTTCCAGGGAGCTTCCAGTCCACTGTTACGTCAAGGTATTTGACTGATACTTTGAAGCGACTGCTTGGTCCTATAGTTTATCCTGGTAGTTTCTTGTAATAGAGCGTCAATGATTGTGTCCTTATCCGTCATCCAAGCGGAACTGCGTATGACAGTATTATGCTATGTGGGACATTCACCTGGGCTTTCATGAGACCTATGGCAGTAATCTAAAGCACTACGACAGCCAACACAATTGCGGGCCACCGGAATCCCTTCCTGCTTTATGTTTTTCTCAATAGCGAGGGCAGCTTTCAGCAGGATAACTGTCCATGTCACAAGGCCAGAATCGTGCTACAGTGATTTGAGAAGCATGATATTGATCTCACGTTGATGTCTTGGCCACCAAATTCGCCTGATCTGAACACGATGGAACAAGTCTGGGTTGCTATCATGTGCCAATTTGCTACATACATCCGGGAAACTAGCAAGAACTTTTCGAATCCACGTCATGCAAAATCGCTGCTGTATTGCGTGCCACAGGTGGACCAACACGCTGTTAAGGTGGTCATAGCATTTTGGCTCCTCAGTATATTTCGCAAACTTGTAAACTACAATACTGTTTGATTTTGCTGCAGATCGTACATGTTTTCCTCCCAAGAGCAGAATGTATGTTGCTGTTTCCTCAGGCAATTTGAAACTAGTTTCTCACACTTGCTAGGAAGAAATATTTTACTACATTTATAAACATTTCTTCAACACCAATAAGTATAATGGTTCATATCAACTTGTAGTGCAAATTATCTGTTTAGCAGCTTTTTAACTTCTCAAACTTCCTCCAGTTCCACATACAGTAAAGAATGTTGGAGCGGATCATCTTCAAAGAATATCGTCTATTTTTACAATACTCTTGCAACACCAGCTAACATTCCTTCGATATAAACAACTGTTTTTCTGATTGATAGTACATTCTAAACTTGGGCCGCTCATCTGCCGAACAAGGTACACACTGCAGCACTTCGTTCTTTATGCATCTGAGTGGAGTTCAGACTTTACTAGGTACTCTAATGCTCTGGCGTTGCCTCAAGTTTGCTAGCAATTGTAGTTCTTTTATGCATTGCATTATTATCTGTGATGGACTAAGGGTACTAGATCGCTGGAATACTTATTTTTGATTCTGTATCTTATCAGCTCAATTATGGTATTTGTTTGAATGCCGCAGCATCTTTTTTTACCATTTTATGAGCAGTGTACAGGTTGTACATTTGTCGCTTCCGAATAGTTCTCTTGAAGCATTTGTTGTATCGACTGTGGCTATTCTAAGAATTAGCCTTTCGGCTGCAAATGGTTCTGGAGCTTCAACAAGGTGAGCCATCCAGATTTGTGTCGTGTATTATTTAAAGGAAGAAGGAACATCCTTCATGTAAGTAGTTAAGTCTCCGATTTGGCTACATCAGCCTCGCCACTGGTAAGTACTAATCTGCGTCATACTTCGTGAGTTAGACGTACGGTGATCCTGGGAGCTTCCAGTCCACTGTTACGTCAAGGTATCCGAATGATAATTGGAAGTGACGGTTTGGTGCCATAGTTTCACTGTTACATTAGCATGCTTTTGTTCGTTGGCTTAGATGCAGCTTGGAAAACGCCTGTTTAGGCTAGTCAGAACGTACACAAAAGAGGCTAAAATCGCAAAGCGTCATATAGTTCTGATTTTTTGATTTATTATTAGGATCAGTTACGGTAGTGCGAATCTTAGTTTGCAGCTTCGGAAAACTTATACTTCCTGAGCAATACGTGGAGAACTGCGAATTTTGTGGCTTTTTGCTTATTTGTTGCCTCATAACGCAAACTGTATGTATTTTCCGATATTACCCTATTACCATTCTTAAAGTACATTAAATATGCAACGATTTCAGTCCAAGCATATATACTAGTTTCCGCGATATGGCACTTCAATTTTTTTGTCATTTTTTCTAACAAAATGGAAATTTTAAGTTTTGCTCGTTTCGGGGTGAATATCGGTATAATCGCTCATCCTGCGAGAAAAGTCATAGGAATTAAACTTGTAGTAAATGTTATTGGCTTTTATTTATGCACAAAATGAAGCCTCTAGACCCAGTAGTTGTCTTGAAACCGAAAAACAAAGTGTCAGAATAGTGAATTATTGAAAAGATGATCCTAAAAACTTCTAATAAATTGTGGTCGTTCAAGGAAAGTAAAATGCATAGCATAGTGTTTAAAGGTTGTATTGTATCTTTACATGAATTACGTGTATTATAAAAATTGAAACTTCTTGTGGATTCTCTGCTCTGTGAGTGGTTCAAATGGCTCTGAGCACTATGGGACTTAACATCTGAGGTCATCAGTCCCCTAGAACTTAGAACTACTTAATCCTAACCAACCTAAGGACATCACACACATCCATGCCCGAGGCAGGATTCGAAGCTGCGACCGTAGCAGTCGCGCGGTTCCAGACTGTAGCGCCTAGAACCGCTAGGCCTCTCCGGGCGGCGTCTGTGAGAGTCTCAGCTAGTTTTGTAAAATGTCGATAGGGTCAGTCGTTTGTTTTACATATCTAAGAGCACTCGAGGAAGATCAAGTAACAGTGGTGACAAAACGTGGTGTGCTTTCGCTAACAGTGTGTATGAAGCATGGCCTTAAGAAAAATCACCAAGTTTTTTTTTTTTTTTTTTTTTTTTACAAGCGTTAGATGAAGCTACTGTGTGCGATGCGTGCAGGAAGAGATACACCGTTCAAAGTTAATATTGCAGCGACTGTTCGTCACAGTTCCTCAATCCTCGTCTTCAAGGTTATCAAGAGGAGCATGGGCCTCCGAAATATTTGTCCTATCTGGAGAAAATATCACTGAGGAATTTGTTAAGCGCCAAAAGAAACTGTCTTAGTGAAATCAATGGGTGCAAAGGAAACTATTCTTGACGTGGCAAATCGTCGATGTGATGAATAGAGACAGCAGATTATAGATCGCCTTACATCTGTAAAAATGATCTCGTCGCTGCTAATGCCAGGCCAACAAATATTAGGCTAAGAAGAGACTATTCATACCCACCATCTATGGTGGAGTGCATGGAATATATTTATAGACATACAGCTGAAAACAGGGAAGAATGTCGGTTCATGTTTAATGACCTCATAGAACAAATAAAAAGCCATTACGAACCTGTTATCAGAACTGCCAAAACTCTCAATTTCAGAGGTCGGCCGCGGTCGCAGTCATCACCTAGCCCTTCGTTTCACAGACGTTGGACAAAAGATTCTCTGTGAGAACTGGTGCAAGGAAAGAAGAGCAATTCTGTAGAAGGGCGGATGAGAGTCGTCAAGTCCATAACAGAGATAATCTTACAAGACATTCGCTCACAAGTTTAGAACACCATGGAGTATCCTCCACCAGATGATTTCTTCGGAGAAACTGATTCTGGCCTTACCGACTCTCTCAAACTCTTACTCGAAACCATCGTGATGAGGCACGAACGTCATTATCTCGGATGGAAGAACAAATGTGTGATTAGTTCTTGCAATCACTTTTAGCAAGGAAAATAAAATTGTGGAGTGTTTTTCAAAATAGGTACCGGATTGATCTGACCACTATGTTTCTTTTTTCAGATGCGAGTCACGAGAATATAGGCGAGGCTGGAGAGAAGTGCATCATCTCTCTGTGTGGAGGGGACATGTCCATCGACACCCTATAGCCTTTTCATCATTACCAGCAGCCAATGCAAAGGTGGACATGGCACGCTTGCCCCAACCAAAGAAGCTGCTTCCTTCCATTCGTATCGCACATACCACAAAGTGCAACAATGACGAAGGATGCTACAGACTGTGGTTGGTCGAAGAGCTTCCTTGTTCTGTTACCAACAAGAAGATTTAAGTGAACCAGCTCTCACCAAAACATCTAAAAATCGCTCTCATGCGAGTGCAAGAGAGAATGCACGTAAGCTTGCAAATGTCGGCGAGCTAGGCGCTCAGCTTTATGCACTCACTGCCCTGGCACGATTTGCCTTACTGTGACTACGAGTCAGATCTATGAGGATGAAGACGACCCCCGACGATCCCCTGCCTTCGGGAGAGCAGCAAGAAATGGACACAGCAGCCCAGCGACTTCGTATTTTCCTGGAACAAGACTGCGGACAACCACGACCCTTTAAGAAACGAAAACATTGGGAGTCCTCATATCATTGAAATGTATGAGTTTTAATACACTAAGTGCATTTAAATATGTTTGATACCTTTACACATGATGGTATGCATTTTTCTTTTGTTGACTGCCCACAATTTGTACACTCCTGGAAATTGAAATAAGAACACCGTGAATTCATTGTCCCAGGAAGGGGAAACTTTATTGACACATTCCTGGGGTCAGATACATCACATGATCACACTGACAGAACCACAGGCACATAGACACAGGCAACAGAGCATGCACAATGTCGGCACTAGTACAGTGTATATCCACCTTTCGCAGCAATGCAGGCTGCTATTCTCCCATGGAGATGATCGTAGAGATGCTGGATGTAGTCCTGTGGAACGGCTTGCCATGCCATTTCCACCTGGCGCCTCAGTTGGACCAGCGTTCGTGCTGGACGTGCAGACCGCGTGAGACGACGCTTCATCCAGTCCCAAACATGCTCAATGGGGGACAGATCCGGAGATCTTGCTGGCCAGGGTAGTTGACTTACACCTTCTAGAGCACGTTGGGTGGCACGGGATACATACGGACGTGCATTGTCCTGTTGGAACAGCAAGTTCCCTTGCCGGTCTAGGAAGGGTAGAACGATGGGTTCGATGACGGTTTGGATGTACCGTGCACTATTCAGTGTCCCCTCGACGATCACCAGTGGTGTACGGCCAGTGTAGGAGATCGCTCCCCACACCATGATGCCGGATGTTGGCCCTGTGTGCCTCGGTCGTATGCAGTCCTGATTGTGGCGCTCACCTGCACGGCGCCAAACACGCATACGACCATCATTGGCACCAAGGCAGAAGCGACTCTCATCGCTGAAGACGACACGTCTCCATTCGTCCCTCCATTCACGCCTGTCGCGACACCACTGGAGGCGGGCTGCACGATGTTGGGGCGTGAGCGGAAGACGGCCTAACGGTGTGCGGGACCGTAGCCCAGCTTCATGGAGACGGTTGCGAATGGTCCTCGCCGATACCCTAGGAGCAACAGTGTCCCTAATTTGCTGGGAAGTGGCGGTGCGGTCCCCTACGGCACTGCGTAGGATCCTACGGTCTTGGCGTGCATCCGTGCGTCGCTGCGGTCCGGTCCCAGGTCGACGGGCACGTGCACCTTCCGCCGACCACTGGCGACAACATCGATGTACTGTGGAGACCTCACGCCCCACGTGTTGAGCAATTCGGCGGTACGTCCACCCGGCCTCCCGCATGCCCACTATACGCCCTCGCTCAAAGTCCGTCAACTGCACATACGGTTCACGTCCACGCTGTCGCGGCATGCTACCAGTGTTAAAGACTGCGATGGAGCTCCGTATGCCACGGCAAACTGGCTGACACTGACGGCGGCGGTGCACAAATGCTGCGCAGCTAGCGCCATTCGACGGCCAACACCGCGGTTCCTGGTGTGTCCGCTGTGCCGTGCGTGTGATCATTGCTTGTACAGCCCTCTCGCAGTGTCCGGAGCAAGTATGGTGGGTCTGACACACCGGTGTCAATGTGTTCTTTTTTCCATTTCCAGGAGTGTATTAGGCTCATTTCTTCAAAAACTGAATCTTGTAACTTTTTGTATGATTTTAAGCTAACTACTGAGCCTGGAGAGCCATTTTGTGCTTAGATGAAAGCCAATAACATTTACTACAACTCTGTAATGACTTTTTCTCACGGAATGAGCGGTTATGCCGATATTCGGCCCGAAACAAGAGCAAAACTTAAAATTTTCGGTTTTGGTAAAAAGAAAAGACCACATTTGAAGTTCCATATCGCGAAAACTATTCGATATATGGAGCTGCGGTTGGGCGTAAACTGTTGCATATTTAATTTACTGTTGGACTGGAAAATGATTAATGTCAGAAAACTCATAATTCACAAGTTACAACTAAACAAAAGGCCAAAAATTTCAGTTTTTAATTTATTTCACTGGAAGCACAGGTTTGTCGAAGCTGCAAACTAGTGTCCACACTAACTGGTCCTAACAACAGATAAGAAAATCAAAACTACATCACGTTTTGCGATGTTAAGGTCTAATTTGACTGGCCTCTGCTGGGTTACCGAGCGATTCTTCACATCAATCGTGGTTGAACAGTCCAAGTTTTGTTGTTCGGAAACCTTGTTCTTACAGAATGTTGGCTGTCAGTTTCATCATACCCCGTGGAAGGCTTAATGAGTGAAGCTTTTCCATCAGATCCGGTGAACCGAACTTTATCAAAAGCATGCTCAAACTGAGGAACAGCGCAGGAGTGTAACTGCACAAATTTGGTGTTCTTGTTATGAAACTGCTGGCTCCAAAGATGGCTTCGAAAGCATACTCTTTTCTCAAGTACGGTTGCATCTAGAGAATAAAGTCACAATTTTTGCTTTGAAACATTTGCCGATTTCCGGACAAAGATTCCAGGGCACTGTATATCGTTTCAGAATCCGAAATAACTTCTTCTAAAGTTTGTTCTTTCAGCTGGGCCGTGGAGTAAAACGTTACGGCCCCATATGCTAATTATTTAATTCGTGCCCTCGCTCGAACTTTTTGACTATGAGGAAACCAATGTGTTTTCCAAAGATTTCAGAATGTTTACGATTTCCAACATATGCGGTTCGTTCAGAAATTGTTTTTAATGTTTCCTAGGTTTTATTGGGACTCTCTCTCTCTCTCTCTCTCTCTCTCTCTCTCTCTCTCTCTCTCTCTCTAGCATTTGCAAGAAGGTGGAGCCGAATAAATTGTTGCTCATATTGCTCCACATGAGTTCGCTAGCAGAATCAGTACAGTATTCAATTTGATTTATAATTTTCATGGTGTACGGCAGGATTCGTAGGAGAATTTCCTTGATTGTTTACTCCGGGAGAGTTTGGAAGGACACGCGACCAGTTCTAAGTGTTAGCATTGCGGAGGGATGAGCAGTGGTGGTGGTGGTGGTGGTGGTGGTGGTGGTGGGGAAGAGGCCGACAAGAGCAATGCCACTCCATTTTCCACTATATGTCCGAGCTCAATACCTGCACTACCAGCTGGGAAATGAACATCTTGTTACGGTTCATCAACGATAGTTTTTCGATACCAGCTTAAGGGGAGTTGGAATGCCGGAAAATGGAAAAAATTCACATTTTCAGTTTTTAACCTTATAACTTAATTTGAAATTTTCTGCTTAAAATGGTGCAAAATTTGTTAAGAAATTCCAATTGGAAGTATTTTTATTTAATTTTTCAAAATTACATGTGCGCCCAGCAAAGTTACCCATCTTGTGATTTGTACACATTTAAATCTTCGCATTTCCGAAAACATTACATATAGAAGGCTGTGGATTTCACTCTTCAGTTGTAGAATCTTTGATCCTTCCATAGGTACCATTGTTTTTACGACTAGCTGTGTTTATTGTTCAGTTTTTGATCTGTGAGTGTTTGTTTTGAGCCTCGAGTTTAGTTTGTCGCTCATTTGGAGTTTGTTATCTGTCTTGTTTTGACTTTCAGTGGTGAGTGCGTAGTTTCTACGATGCCTAGGAGTGCATCATTATTTAAAAAGCGAAAGTTTCGCGGTAATAGATTTACAAATAACGTTTGTTCAAGTGATTCTGCTTCAGCACCTGTTGATGCTGGTGAAAGTTCTGACGTTTGTACAGCTGAGATGTGTGAAGGAGACACGCCCACCAGTGCATCAAAAAAGAAGTTATCAAACTGTGCAAGTGAAATTACAGATGAAGCTTCTAATGAACAATATGTTTTAGTCGACTTTCCTGTTTTTACTGAGTTTATGAAGAAATGTTTGTGTTGTAATCTTTGTGGAGGTTCTTTTGATATGAACATAACAAAATCTATAGGACTTTCCTGCAAAATTGCTATAGTTTGTGCCAGTTGTGAAAATGAGACCTGTTTTTGGAGCTCTAAAACATGCAGTAGCAATTTGTTTGAGAGTAATATCAGGCTAATGTATGCAATGAGAGCAATTGGTAAAGGACATACTGCTGCTCAAACATTTTGTGCCATAATGAATCTTCCACCTCCACCTGCTAAAATTGACAATTACACTGAAGTGATAGGAGATGCTGTTCAGTCTGTAGCAGATTTATCAATGAAAGCTGCTGCCAGTGAAGCAAAATATATAAATGAAGGAAACCCAGATATCCCTGTTGCTTTTGATGGAACCTGGCAGAAAAGGGGTCACACATCCAAAAATGCTGTTGCTACTGTTACTAGTGTGGACAGCGGTAAAGTTTTGGACTATGAAGTGCTCACTAAACATTGTTACCATTGTGCATCTGGTAAGATAGAAGCAGCTCACATATGTAGCAAGAATTATGAAGGTACGAGTGGAGGCATGGAGGCTGCCGCTGCTGTGAAAATGTTTAGCAGATCAGAAAAAGAACGGGGAGTATTTTACACAAAATTCCTTGGAGATGGGGACTCCAAGGCATACAAAAGTGTTACAGAATCCATGCCATATGTCAATAAGACAATAACTAAACTAGAATGTGTCGGTCATGTTCAGAAACGAATGGGCACTCGTCTAAGGAAACTGAAACAGAATCTGAAGGACAAAATTTTGTCAGATGGTAAAACCATTAGAGGTCGCCTGTCAGATAAAATTATAAATGAATTACAACAATACTATGGTATGGCAATAAGAAATAATGCAAATAATTTGCAGGAAATGAGACAAGCTGTATGGGCCACATATTTACATCGATCATCAACTGATGATAATCCTCAACATTTTGCTTGTCCAGATGGTCCTCAGTCATGGTGCAATTATAGAAAATCTCAAGCTACTGGGGATCCTTATCACCATAAAAATTATATTCCATTGGCTGTTATGGAAGTAATTAAACCAATATATAGAGACTTGGGGCATCCTGATCTTCTGCGAAAATGTCTTCATGGTTGTACCCAGAATCAAAACGAGTCGTTCAACAACCTCATTTGGACTCGTGTACCTAAGAATGTATTTGTTGGGATAAAAACATTGAAATGGGGAGTCAGTGATGCTGTTATTTCATTCAATGATGGTCATATGGGTAGGCTAAAGGTCATGGCAAGGCTCGGCATTGCTCCTGGTATCAACACCATCAGAGGTCTTCAGCTTCTGGACAGCGTGCGAGTAAGGAAGGCTCAGTATGCAGCTGAATTTAATACAAAAAAAGCAAGGGCAGCAAGGAGAAGAAAGCTTCTAGGTGAAGAAGAAGAACTAGAAGATGACCCTGATTACTCTGCTGGACACTTTTGATAATAGAATAAAAGGTATTTGTGAATTTTCATAATAAATTACTTTAATCGCATTTTCTGGCATTTGACATTTTTAGTGTTACATGTACCTTTATCTCATAAACCACTCAACCAACAACATTCAAATTTTCAGAAATGCTGCAAAACAGTTCAAAGAGGCCACTGAACTAGAATCATGACAAGAACTGGCTTATTCTCTGAACTAGGGAAGTTTATGTTATACTTTTTCCAATAAAAAATGGCTTAATGGTAAAAAATTCATAAATACTATACCAACAAAAAGAAAACATTGGTTCTAGTTCAGTGGGCTCACAATATATGCTGAAAACCTCTGCCAGAATTTCAAAGTTCTGAAGATAATAGTTCCAAAGAAAAAGGTACACAAAGTTAGCAAATTTAACATTGGCGAGATAGGGCATTCCAACTCCCCTTAAAGCAAGGAACCACTTTCTTGAAGGCGATTAAGGTTTCTTGACTGCACTTTACAGTCGCATATTTAGCTGTGCACCCAGAGTCAGGCTGCGATAAAAATTGTTCGGAAGCCAACCGAGGTCCAATGTTCAATCGTCCAATGCTTACGATCGTTACACCAAGCGAAGCGTCGTTTGGCATTTACCGGCGTGATGTGTGGCTTATGAGCAGCCGCTCGACCATGCAATCCAAGTTTTCTCACCTCCCGCGTAACTGTTACAGTGGATCCTGATGCAGTCTGGAATTCCTGTGTGGTGGTCTGAACACATGTCTGCCTACACATTGAGACCCTCTTCAAATGCCGGCGGTCTCTGTCAGTCAACAGACGAGGTCGGCCTGCACGCTTTTGTGCTGTACGTGTCCCTTCACGTTTCCACTTCACTATCACATCGGAGACAGTGGACCTAGGGATGTTTAGGAGTGCGGAAATCTCGCGTACAGACGTATGACACAAGTGACACCCTATGACCCGACCACGTTCGATGTCCGTGAGTTCCGCGGAGCGCCCCATTCTGCTCTCTCACGGTGTCTAATGACTACTGAGGTCGCTGATGTGGAGTACCTGACAGTAGATGGCAACACAATGCACCTAATATGAAAAACATATGTTTTGGGGGTGCCCGGATACTTCTGATCACATATGTAACTACTTCGTTTCTGGAGCTTGTTCGGCTTACCATATCTGTGATACAGCGAGGTCCCATTTTCTTACTCAACTACTACATTATTAAAAGTGTCCTGCGATGCGTTTGTATAACAATGATTTTTTCGGTCTGTGTTGTTTTACGGCTATGCTTGATCTTGCAAACTTGTAATGATAGGAATTGCAGAAGGAGATTCTCACTCTGTGGTGGAGTGTGCCCTGATACGAAACTTCCTGGTAGATTACAACTGTGAGCCGGACCGAGATCAAACACAGGACCTTTGCCTTTCGTAAGTAAGTGCTCTACAGCCTGAGCTACCCAAGCACGACTCACGACCTGCCCTCACAGCATCAATTGCAGCAACATGGCTTAGCCACGGCCTGGGGGAGAAAGTGCTCAGTCGGTAGAGCATTTGCTCACAAAAGGCGAAGGTCCCGAGTTCGAGTCTCGGCCCAGCACACAGTTTTAATACGCCAGGAAGTTTCATATCAGTGCACATTCCGCTGCAGAGTTAAAGTCTCATTCTGGAAACATCCCCCAGGTTGTGACTACGCCACGTCTCCGCAATATCCTTTCTTCCAGGAGTGCTAGTTCTGCAAGTTTCGCAGAAGAGCTTCTATGAAGTTTGGAAGGTAGGAGACGAGATACTGGCGGAATTAAAGCTGTGAGGACGGGTCGTGAGTCGTGCTTGGGTAGCTCAGTTGGTAGAGCACTTGCCCGCAAAAGGCAAAGGTCCTGAGTTCGAGTCTTGATCCAGCACACAGTTTTAATCTGCCAGGAAGTTTCAATGATAGGAATTTCTGGTCCTCCCTTAATCGGTACATCAGCGGTAATTATCAACTGTCGAAAGATATACAGATCCGCAGGGAAACAGTCAACCGAAATAGGATTAAACTTACTGAGTTAGAAATTTATGAGCAAATACACTGTCCAGTCATATTAATGTGATCACCCATCAAGAGCCCGAATAACCATATTTTGCGATACTGACCTCTGTGAGACGTGCAGAAAGAGTTTATGTATGGCCGTCTTTTTGACTGGAGGTCTCGGGGGACCACAGCCATTCACTATTTTAAGAAAAGAAACACCTACACCCGTCGTTACAATGTTATGTATTGTCAGACCTTAGTTGTTGCTGAAGGTGTTATCACGATCCATATGATGGTGCACTGAAGCAGCAAAACTGGTAGTAAACAATAAATCACATCGCAAGGACAGCTCTAGGTGTTCCATTTTGTTACAGCGCAGAAAGAGAGTCCATGAGGCTCTGGCAGATACTGATAGAGATGTGAAGCCATGCCGAGTCCAGTCCATGGCTAGCTTCGCTTGGTTTCTTGGATGAGTATGCACGACGCAAACAGCCCCATTGAGGTGGTCCTACAGACTGTCGGTTGTGTTTAAATCTGGAGAGTTCGATGGCCAACGGAGTACGGTATACTCATCCTCATGCTCTTCAAACCACGCAAGTACACTGGAAGCTGCTCGTAGATGCCATAGTGTCCAGGAAAATCAAACTGCATGTAGGGCTGGACACGGTCACTAAGGATACATGCATGCTCATGTTGATCCGGTGTGCCTTCAAGAATGACTAGATCACCCAGGGAATGCCACAAAAATATTCCCCAGACCATTTTGCTCCAACGATTGTTGCAGGGTGTTTGCTTTCGGACGTTTCGCCCCGTTCACACCAACGGCAATCTGTCCGACAGAGCTTAAATGTGATTAATCTGTAAAGGCCACCTGTCAGTGGACGTCCAGTTGGCGTGAAAATTCCAGCCTCCGTCGCCGGTGAACAGCAGTCAGCATGCGTGCACGAACCACGCGCCTGCTGCGGAGGCCCGTACAAAGCAACTTCCGCTGAACGGTCGTTGAGGTGACACTGTTGGTAGCCCCTTGGTTCACCTGGGCGTTCAGTTGCTCAACAGTTGCACGTGTTTTCGCAAGTACGGATCTACGCAGCCGTCGGTCGCTCCTGTCATCCATGGCCCATGGTGCAGCACACTTGGGTCGCCGCCGGTTTTGGATAGCGTCATTTTGCCATGCACGGTCACTTCATCCCGGGCAGCGGGCGAACAGTTTACAAATTTACCTGTTTCGGAAATTCTTCCACCCTCAGCCAGAAAGCCAATGATCATGCCCTTCTGGACATCAGATAAATCGCTCCGTTTTCGCATTACGACAAAGACAGCACTGCCCCCACTCCTCCCAACTCGCTTTCTATACCCTCCACCTAATGCTGCCACCTGCCGTCTGTGAGTGGTAATTGCACGTTGACGTCGAACATGGGTAGCGTTCACAATGTGACTGAACCGTGCAAATATCAAGAGAACGTTGGTATTAACGAAAACAGTGGCAGGGGCAGTCTGAGGAAATCATTCGTTGCAGAACTGCTATTGCTCAAACCACTGTACACCTTCGAATGAAGAAGCATCCGTGAACCAAGGCACAAAACCTGATCTATCTATACTCAGGAATCAATGTGGGGTTTACGAGTGGAGAAAAACAGCAGTGTTATTCAGGACTAACTTCTTACGATTGAGGTGTATGATAGAGACTTTTTTGGGTCTTAGGCGGGCATGGTGTGGGCTTCGACTGTTCTCACAAATACACTGAAAGGGTCAATAGTAAAGCTTAACTGCCAACTTTTTTTTGACAATTTGCGTTTTAACGGAGAGGCAATGTACCCAGCGTGAGACTGCTTTTCTTGATAATACTTCTGCTTAACGCCGCCCTCTCCCACGGCAATGGTTATAGCTATCCTTCCAAAACATGACAAAGAACTAGATCAGTCGCTTTGCGAGAAACAGGATAGAATTTTCTAGCGTCATTTTCAGGATTTATCTCCATACATCCACTGGAGGGGTCAGACCGTTTGGGGTGCCAAAGAGTGTCCTATAATACATCGCGTACGAATCATGTTGTTCAAACTCTGCACACACGTAAGCCTATATGACCACGTCTCACCTTCTTCGTCTATAAAGCAGGTTCTGCTTTACACTATGAACAGCCATTTCAAATCATCCTAGTCTACGAAGTCTTCGCGAGGAAAGGTGAGTTTACAGCTACTAACAGTCCTGAAAAGACATTATGACAAGTTGCTTCATCGGAACCGCAGGCACCAACTTAAACGAGGGGCATTATTTAACATAAGCGCCAGTTGCGAATGAGAATTATCGATAGCTGGCTGTATAAAAATACACTACGAAGTAAAAAAGCTCTTACCAGGTGTTCGAACGGCAGTACAATTTCGCTAGCATGAAGTGGTGAACAAACCGTTTCCATCATAAGTGAAACCTCCGGTTTTACTAAATACGCCACCCTCTACTCCAAAGGTAATTACTAAAGATTTAGTCTGTTAATAACAAATACTACCCGTTCGTCTGAAATCCAACGTAGTTGGATAAATGGTATATTCTGCTTCTCTTCCTCATTGGTTGCAATGAAATTTCGCTACAAGACTCCCCTTACTGGGAATTGTTGCTTTCGCTTCTACAAAATACTAAATTGCAGAGGGAGGCGTAACATAGCTCTATTCACAAAGCATAATCTGTAGGTTAAGAGGTTCTTTTCGGGTCCATATCGCCTATATCAGCTAATATTACGGATGCCATTGGCGTACGTTTTTGCCGTGGTCGCAGATCCTTCTAGTTACGCCTACCGTCACTTCGGCGCGCCGGTGACGCTGCCCTTGCGAAGCGTCTTTGACGGTGCAACAGCAGTGTCTTATTGGTCACTAACCTGAAGACCTCCGGTTCGATTTCCTGATTGCGCTTCGCACTGTCAAGCTGAATAAACAAGCTACAAACAAATGCAAATCGTTCGTCTATGTGCTGTAAAATAATTTAAATAACACTAAGATACACAAGCAATAGCTGATCACTGACACTCTGATAGTTTACTGCCTAGACAAAATGAAATTGCCTCATGTGGCCGAACAGTACCTGGAAGCACTTTTAGCAGATGAAATCCATTTCAAGCAGAACTACTGGAAGGTGCATTCAAACCATCTTAAAATATGGAATTCCATTATTTTAATGGTTTTTGGAAATTCTTCGCGTCTAGGTAGACAAAATACGCGAAGTTATCTCGTGACAACTGTGCAAGGACCACACTGCAACGGATCATAATGTGCACATCGCGCCCTATACTGAAAATTAAAACTTGAAGTCTTTTAGAGTATTTAAATGCGCCCGCAACAACCACGATTTAAAAAATACGAAACTTCTCCCACGCACGACTAATTTCAAAACAGCCAGACATCATCCAGGCACTCCTTACGGCGGCGAATTCCCGTGCTTAGAAAAAGCGTCTCGGCAAGCTATATGACAATAAAACAAAAACCAAAACACTGAAAATTCAACGCACGCCACAATGGCTCTCAACGATTTTTGTGGTCATTGTAACTCTGACATTAAAAACAATTTACTGTCCACTTCTTCATACAATATTTTTCCTTTTATCGAAGTGACAATCAGTGAACCGTAAGGTGGACGCACAGAGGAGACTAAGGTATTCTGTTACTTTGTGTAAACATAGTATTGGCAAGCTGCCTCTGAGCTGAATGTCAGTCATAAATTGCTGATTTATAGTGAAACTGTGGCCTTTAATTCACACCAAATTGCAAATATTTATGGAAAATCGTGCACACAATGGGTAAAACTTATTAGGATACGATTTTTCACACAAGACGTGCAGCGTTTATACGGTATAGAGATGCGTCAATGTCATAAACGACGTTAATCATTACAGTCGATTTTTTCCTATCTGAAAATTATAAATAACAGCATAACCACCGCTCTTAAGCAGACGAATCTGCTGACACCAATGAGTCACGGCTCTTGTGGGCGTATCTGTGTCAACTAAATTACTTCTATCAGTACAAATTTTAACACAAATCTGTTAAATATATTGCGAAGACTTGTTGTTTACGATGTTTGTGTGTAAACTGTAAACTTACTTCAGAAGTCTGAACCTCAGTCAAAACTAGAACAACATGCAGTTTGTTATGTACACTGTTGATTCCGAGAGCTATATTTAGATTCAAATAAATGCCTCATTCTACCCAGGACAGCACAAAATCGCTCTACGTATTCCAAAGTTTAACTACTGACCTTTCCAAATGATACACCTCAATGACAGACGCCGAGTCGAACTCGCTGAAATCCGGCAGAGATTCGGCTTCGAAGCTAAATCCACCCAAAACACTCGCTTTAGTAGTTGAATTCATGTTGCTTGTTTCAATATGGCGTGCGCCACTGAAGCCATCTATCGGCCAAAAGTTCAACTATTTCTACTGCTCTTCTACCAATATTAACTTTGCTTTCGAGTTAACCTTGCATAGGAAAGTCTTGGGAAGGATATACAGCAACGCCACCTGGAATCGCGTTAAAGTAAATGATAAATTATGACGTGCATATTGTATAAAACTGATCACGCTCGTCAGACGTTAAAAGTATAACAGCTTGGATCTGTTCACTTAATCTTTCAAGTGTATAACTTATCGGAAGTAAATGACGCCGTCATCTCAGCAGCCTGTCAAAATCATATTTTAACTCGTTCTTGGATTTTATGGATTTTAAAACTATTTTCTGCCACAATGATATGCAATCATGACTGAAATAATGCTAACGAACCAATTATAGAGATGCGCAAGCGTTTGCGATGTGATCTCTGAAACACATAGATGTAAGTTTGTTGGCACTTGGCAATTTACGAAGTGCTTTGGAGTGTTTGTGTTGTGGAGTGACGACGATGTATAGGTTTTGACTTTTGATATAATCAAGTGTTGCCTGTGGTCAGTTTTCCGCATTTAGACGACTAACATTTCCGTCCGTGCAGCTGTTTACTGAGCCAGTTGATTAAGATGTTCCAATGAAATGCTAATACCAAATTACGTGTTCGAATGAAATGCGAATGCCAAATTACGTGGTACACCTAAGGAAATTAACAAGACTTGATCATTGTAGAAGAATACAGGTAATTTGGTTAATAATTTTGTGTGTGTGTGTGTGTGTGTGTGTGTGTGTCCAATTTACGAACTTCCATTTCTTACTTGCCTTTAATGCTTCGGAGCTTTTTGTATCAGTCAGTGAAATTGACTTCTTACATATATTTCTGATGATGTTCAGACAACATATTGTCGAAAGCTAGTGTACGTTTTGTCTGCCATATGCGCTAATTTTTTGTATACAGTTCTAGTTACCTCATATGTTTTTTGCAAATCGTTGGGAGAGATATATCAGTAAGTTTACGTATTTTCGATATTTTCGTTCAATACTGTCGTGTGGAATACTGTTCTGGGGAGGTTTGGTAACACATCTTGAAGAAAGAAAACCCTCTTTGCTGAAAAACCTATTGTAAGAACAATATGTGATGCTGAACTGCAGTTATCTTGTAGACATCTATTAGAGTTGGGCATTCAGACTACTGCTTCACAGTATACTTATCCCGAACATCTTCATCTATACTCCGCAAACCACTGTGAGGCGGATGGCAGAGGGTATGTCCCATTGGATCAGTTGTTAGTGTTTCTTCCTACTCCATTCACGTACAGAGATTAGGAGGAGCGATTATTTGAATGCCTCTGCCCACACTCTTGAGTAACATTGTAGTATGGGTCGCATGAGCACTTTATAAACAATCACTTTTGTAGGCTGATTGCCCTTCCCCAGTATTCTACCAATAAATCAAAGTCTACCATCTGCTATTGAACCTCTGTGGTCATTCCATTTAATATCCCTACAAAATTTTACACTCAGGTATTTGTAAGAGTTGGCTGATTCTATCATTGATATTGTAGTCACAGGATACTGTGTTTTTCATTTCCTGAACTGCAAAATTTTACATTTAGTGCAAGTTGCCACTCTCTGCACCATGTTGAAGTCTCATCAAGATATGACTGAACATGTGTGCATCTTCTTTCAGATATCAATTTATTATAGATAACTGCATCATGTAAAAGAAGCCTGATTTTACTGTTAATATTGTCTGCAAGATCATTAATATACAACATGAACAGCAAGTGTCCCGACACACTACCCTGGGAATACGGTGAAGTTACTTATACATATGACAATGACTCTCCCTCCAAGATAACATGCTTTGTCCTCCCTACCAAAAAGTCCTCATTCCAGTCACAAATTTCAGTTCATACCCCAAATGCAGATGTGGACTCTGACCACAATCTTTTGGTTATGACCTGTAGATTAAAACTGAAGAAACTGCAAAAAGGTGGGAACTTAAGGAGATGGGACCTGGATAAACTGAAAGAACCAGAGGTTGTACAGAGTTTCAGGGAGAGCATAAGGGAACAATTGACAGGAATGGGGGAAAGAAATACAGTAGAAGAAGAATGGGTAGCTTTGAGGGATGAAGTAGTGAAGGCAGCAGAGGATCAAGTAGGTAAAAAGACGAGGGCTAGTAGAAATCCTTGGGTAACAGAAGAAATATTGAATTTAATTGATGAAAGGAGAAAATATAAAAATGCAGTAAATGAAGCAGGCAAAAAGGAATACAAACGTCTCAAAAATGAGATCGACAGGAAGTGCAAAATGGCTAAGCAGGGATGGCTAGAGGAAAAATGTAAGGATGTAGAGGCGTATCTCACTAGGGGTAAGGTAGATACTGCCTACAGGAAAATTAAAGAGACTTTTGGAGATAAGAGAACCACTTATATGAACATCAAGAGCTCAGATGGAAACCCAGTTCTAAGCAAAGAAGGGAAAGCAGAAAGGTGGAAGGAGTATATAGAGGGTCTATACAAGGGCGATGCACTTGAGGACAATATTATGGAAATGGAAGAGGATGTAGATGAAGATGAAATGGGAGATACGATACTGCGTGAAGAGTTTGACAGAGCACTGAAAGCCCTGAGTCGAAACAAGCCCCCCAGAGTAGACAACATTCCATTGGAACTACTGACTGCCTTGAGAGAGCCAGTCCTGACAAAACTCTACCATCTGGTGAGCAAGATGTATGAAACAGGCGAAATACCCTCAGACTTCAAGAAGAATATAATAATTCCAATCCCAAAGAAAGCAGGTGTTGACAGATGTGAAAATTACCTAACAATGAGTTTAATAAGCCACAGCTGCAAAATACTAACACGAATTCTTTACAGACGAATGGAAAAACTAGTAGAAGCCGACCTCGGGGAAGATCAATTTGGATTCCGTAGAAATACTGGAACACGTGAGGCAATACTGACCTTACGACTTATCTTAGAAGAAAGATTAAGGAAAGGCAAACCTACGTTTCTAGCATTTGTAGACTTAGAGAAAGCTTTTGACAATGTTGACTGGAATACTCTCTTTCAAATTCTAAAGGTGGCAGGGGTAAAATACAGGGAGCGAAAGGCTATTTACAATTTGTACAGAAACCAGATGGCAGTTATAAGAGTCGAGGGGCATGTAAGGGAAGCAGTGGTTGGGAAGGGAGTAAGACAGGGTTGTAGCCTCTCCCCGATGTTATTCAATCTGTATATTGAGCAAGCAGTAAAGGAAACAAAAGAAAAATTCGGGGTAGGTATTAAAATCCATGGAGAAGAAATAAAAACTTTGAGGTTCGCCGATGACATTGTAATTCTGTCAGAGACAGCAAAGGACTTGGAAGAGCAGTTGAACGGAATGGATGGTGTCTTGAAGGGAGGATATAAGATGAACATCAACAAAAATAAAACGAGAATAATGGAATGTAGTCGAATTAAGTCGGGTGATGTTGAGGGTATTAGATTAGGAAATGAGACACTTAAAGTAGTAAAGGAGTTTTGCTATTTGGGGAGCAAAATAACTGATGATGGTCGAAGTAGAGAGGATATAAAATGTAGACTGGCAATGGCAAGGAAAGCGTTTCTGAAGAAGAAAAATTTGTTAACATCGAGTATAGATTTAAGTGTCAGGAAGTCGTTTCTGAAAGTATTTGTATGGAGTGTAGCCATGTATGGAAGTGAAACATGGACGGTAAATAGTTTGGACAAGAAGAGAATAGAAGCTTTCAAAATGTGGTGCTACAGAAGAATGCTGAAGATTAGATGGGTAGATCACATAACTAATGAGGAAGTATTGAATAGGATTGGGGAGAAGAGAAGTTTGTGGCACAACTTGACCAGAAGAAGGGTTCAGTTGGTAGGACATGTTCTGAGGCATCAAGGGATCACCAATTTAGTATTGGAGGGCAGCGTGGAGGGTAAAAATCGTAGGGGGAGACCAAGAGATGAATACAGAAGAAGTTTACCTTATAGTGAAATAGAAGTAGATAGTTCCTGCGAAATAGTAGGGGAAGAGGCTATACTTGACAATTGGATTAAACTATTAATTTGATCATTTTACTAACCCCCCAAGTCAGAAGATATAGTTGCTGAACAGTTCAAAGAAAACTTGAGTCTCATTTCAATTAGGTATAACACTCATACAATTATAGTCGGTGGTGACTTCAATCTACCCTCGATATGCTGGAAAAATTATGTCTAAAGTTGGCAGCAGGCATAAAACGTCATCCGAAATTGTACTGAATGCAAAATTATTTTGAACAATTAGTTCATAAGCCTACTCAAAGGGTAAATGGTTGCAAAAGCATACTCGACGTCTTGGCAACAAATAATCCTGGACGAATAGGTAGTATCGTGATGGATACAGGGATCAGTGACCACAAGACAGTTGCTGCTAGGCAACACCCAAAAAACATCAAAAAGAAACACAATGTACATTTATTTAAAAAAAGATGATAAAAATACTCTTAACACCTATTTAAGAGTCAGTCTCCACGCCTTCTGATCTGATCATGTAAGCGTAGAAAAGATGTGGAATGATTTCAAAGATATAGTATCGACAGCAGTTGAGAGGTATATACCACATAAAAAATAAGTGATGGTACTGATCCCCCATGGTACACAAAACATGTCAGATCGCTGTTGCAGAAGCGATGAAAAAAACACGCCAGACTTAGAGGAACCCAAAATCCTCAAGATTGGGAAAGTTTTGCAGAAGTTCGAAATGTATCGCTTGCTTCGATGCGGGATGCTTTTAATATTTTCCACAATGAAACTCTGTCTTGAAATCTGGCAGAAAACCCAGAGAGATTCTGTTCATACATAAAGCACACCAGTGGCAAGATGCAATCAGTACCTTCACTGTGCAATAACAACGGCGAAGTCACTGATAACAGTGCCACTAAAGCAGAGTTATTAAACACAGTTTTCCGAAACTCCTTCACCAAAGAAGACAAAGTAAATACTCCTGAATTCCAATCAAGAACAAAAGCCACGATGAGAAACATATAAGTAGATATCCTCGGTGTAGCAAAGCAGCTTAAATCACTTAATAAAGGAAAGGTCTCCAGTCCAGATTGTACACCAGGCAAGTTCCTTTCAGAGTATGCTGATACAACAGCTCTGTATTTAGCAGCTATATACAACTGCTCATCACAGAAAGATCTATACCTAAAGACTGGAAAATTGCTCAAGGCACACCAATACCCAAAAAGGGAAATAGTAATCCATCGAATTACAGACCCATACCACTAATGTCGATTTGCAGTAGGTGTTTCGGAACATATGTTGTGTTCGAACATTATGAATTACCTCGAATAAAATAATTTATTGACACGTAGTCAGCACGGATGCAGAAAATATCATTCTTGCAAAACACAACTAGCTCTTTTTACTCATGAAGTAATAAGTGCTATCAACAGGGAATGTCAAACTAATTCCATATTTTTAGATTTCCAGAAGGCTTTTGACGCTGTTCCTCACAAGCGTCTTCTAACAAAACTGTGTGCCTATTGAATATTGCCTCAGTTGTGTGACTGGATTCGTGATTACCTGTCAGAACGGTCACAGTTTGTAGTAATAGACGGAAAGTCATCGAGTAAAACAGAAGTAATATCTGGCATTCCCCAGGGAAGTGTTATAGCCCTCTATTGTTCCTGACCTGTATCTGAGTAGCCGTCTTAGATTGTTTGCAGATGATGCTGTCATTTACCATCTTGTAAAGTCATCAGATGACCAGAATGAATTGCAAAATGATTTAGATAAGATATGTGTGTGGTACAAAAAGTGGCAATTGACCCTAAATAAAGAAGCGTGAAATTGTTCACATGAGTACTAAAAGAAATCCACTAAATTTTCATTATGTGATAAGTCACACAAATCTAAAGGCTGTAAATTCGTCTAAATACTTAGGGATTACAATTACAAATAACCTAAATGGGAACTATCACATAGATAATGTTGTGGGTAGAGCAAAACGAAGACTGTCATTCATTGGCAGAACACTTAGAGTCTTAGAAGGTGTATCAGGTGTACTAAAGACCACGCTTATCTGCCCTATTCTGGAGTATTGCTGTGCAGTGTGGGATCCACATCAGGTGGGACGGATGAATGACATCGAAAAAGTACAAAGAAGGGCAGCTCGTTTTGTATTATCGCGAAATGGGGGAGATAGTGTCACAGACATGATACGTGAATTGGAGTGGCAGTCATTAAAACAAAGGCGTTTTTCGTTGCGATGGGATCTTCTCTTGAAATTTCAATCACCAGTTTTCTCCTCCGATTCCAAAATTATTATGTTGGTACCCACCTACATAGGGAGAAATGATAACCACGATGAAATAACAGAAATCAGGGCTTGCACAGAAAAATTTAAGTGCTCGTTTTTCCCGCACACCGTTCTAGAGTGGAACGGTAGAGAGACAGCTTGAAGGTGGTTCATTGAACCCTGTGCCAGGCACTTTATTGTGAATAGCAGAGTAATCACGTAGATGTAGATCCTGTTTGTGTCTAGACCCATTGCACGCTGAATTCTACCCATGGTGTTATTTGCAGTAGGTTGCTCGATGGTCTGGTCGAGGCAGAAATCCAAACTTACCTGTCTGATCTGGGTGTCATTACAGTCAATCGCGCAATGAAAAAGTTAGATGCATCCTTACTGCCCACACACTCTTTTTTCCTCACTTTTGATAGAGTGGTGCTTCTGTCAAAGATCAAAGCAGGCCATGAAGTTATCACAGTCCAACCATACATTCCGAACCCAATGCACTGCTGCCAGTGTCGTCGTTACACCACCACTCAAATATCCTCTCGAGACCCAGCCAAATGTGTAATCTGTGGTAGGGATTTTCACAAGGGCAATTGCCTGCCTCCTTCCCTCTGCTGTATCAATGGCAATGGCAATGGCAACCACGCCACCTCCTCCAGAGATTGTCCTATGTATGTCAATGAGCGGGCTGTCCAGGAGATCTGGGGAAGGAAAAAGTGCCTTATCTGGTCGCTCGCAAGTTGTGGGCTAGTCGGAAACCCTGCATTCAACCATCCATAAATTACAGTTCTGTTCTTGCTACATGTCGCTCCACAAAGGACATGACTACGCAGACATCAAGACTCAAATTCAGCAATGCGGTTGTGAAATTGCCCAGTGTCATGGTAGCAGTCCCGTCTCCTCCTCCAGCTGTGCAAGCTACATAATCGGCAAGCTGGAAAGGACAGAAGGAATACTCCTGCAAAGACTTCTTACGTCCCTCCAGCCAACAAACATCAGAGTCTTTCTCTGCCAATTGGGAAGGCTCCAAGAAGTCAAACAAAGGCAAACTGTCTTCTCCTTCACCGACTCTGAGATCCTCTTCAGTGGTGTTGCCACGTGATACCCTTGCCTGACCGACACCCGTGTTGCCAGTGCACACCACTAACCATTTTTCTGCCTTGGACTCTGCAGATCGACTGAGGGAAAATGTTGATGCCTCTGTAGATCTTGTGGAGCAGGTTCCTCCAGCCTCTGTGCCTTGTGGCAGTGAGACTTCGAAGGCTGGCACTCGGCAGCCGCTGAGGTGACACCTCTTCATTTTTTCCCTCCTCCCCTTTCCTCATTATGACTCTACTCTAATGTTCACGGCCTTCGATCCTCGTGGTGGAGTCATGCTGCTCATCTGGGATGTCATTCATAGTCATCCCATCTCCCTGATTACCCGGCCTCAAGCTGTTGCAGTTGGGATTTTCGTTCCTCATTTGACCTGTGCTGTTTACATCTTTCCGTCATTTGGTGTCACCAGGGCAGACTTCCTCCAGCTTATTGGGCAACTTCCCCACCGCTTTCTGCTGCTCGGAGTCTTTAATGTGCACTATCCCCTTTGGGGACCTGTAGGAGAGGTACACTCTTGGCTGACCTTTTCAATCACCTTAACCTGTCTTAACACGGGAACAGCCACGTTCCTTTGCAGACTCCACTCACACCTATTCCCAGTTGCACATCTCCTTTTGCACTGCCTTGCTTGCCTATCATCTCAAATAGTGCGTTCTCTCTGACACTTACTCAAGCAACCATTTCCCATGTGCTGTCCGATTGCTGACTCCTATCAAACACATGAGCACGCCAAAATGACAGCTTTCTAAAGCCGACTAGAAGCTTTACTCCTCCCTGGCGACCTTAAACGGACAACATTTCCCCACTTGTGACAACCAGGTAGAATATCTTAGAAATGTTATCCTTACCACCAGAGAACATTCCATTCCTTGCATTTCCTCTTTGCTGCACCATGTCCTGGTCCCTAGGTAGATGGAGGCATGTCATGGCACAGTTTGAGGGCGGAGACATGCTCTCCGCATTTTTAACCGTCACCCTATGATGGCTACCTGCATTCATTACAAACAGTTGCATGCACAGCGTTTTTGCGTTCTTCAGGATAGCGGGAAAGCTAGCTGGATTTCCTTTACTAGTTCTTTTAACTGTTGCACACAGTCTTCTGTCATGTGGGCCAACCTCTGACAGCTGTCTGGCACTGAGATCCATTCCCCAATTTCCTGCCTCAGATTAGCAGTTGATGCCATAGTGGACCCTATTGCTATCTCCAACACCTTGGGCTGCCATTTTGCAGAGATTTCCAGCTCCACCCACTATCACCCTCCTTTCTTCCATCGGAAACGAGTGGAGGAGATTTAGGCGATACCCTTCTCTTCTCAGGTTCATGAGTTTTACAATCCCACCTTTACGATGAGGGAGCTAGATCATGCTCTCACTTCATTCCGATCCTCCAACCCAGTGCCGGATGATGTTCACATTCAGATGTTGTGGAACCTTTCTCTTGCGGGCAAGCACTTTTTCCTTCATACATACAATCATATCTGGTCAGAGGGTATGTTTCCCAGATGCTGGCGTGAAGGCACTGTTGTACCCATACCTAATCCTGGCAAGGAGAAACATCTTCCTTCTTGTTATTGTCCCATTTCTCTTTCGGCGGCGCGGTTCCTTCCGTCCCTTTACGACGAACCTGCACCTACCTGTGAACATTGTCTCAGCAGATCATCAGTAGGGGAGCCGAGTGAAACCTACTGTACTTCGACGTGAACCAGGCTGCAATTAAAGTCACTAATCTACGTTTCAGGAGAAAGTTTTCACACGAAATGAAAGGTTGGAAATTTTGTCTTTAATATCCTGAAACTTAGGTAAAAAAGTATCACTGCCAAGCCCGTGTTAGTCTTAACACAGTCACTGACTATCCCTTTTACTCACATTAGCAAGTTTATGGTTTTGCATTTCCCGAAGACGTAATAGCTACAAAAATACTGATTGTTTTTTATTGATAATGCTTGCCAAAAATTCTGTCAGTAC
Source organism: Schistocerca cancellata (assembly GCF_023864275.1). NCBI lineage: Eukaryota > Metazoa > Arthropoda > Insecta > Orthoptera > Acrididae > Schistocerca > Schistocerca cancellata. Next base: position 97,664,590 of record NC_064628.1, on the reverse strand, counting down.
CAAATGCAGTCACAGTTTTTAGCCACCAACCTGCTCAATACGCCACATGGAATATCTCTCTTTTCTCGTCACTAAATTCACTTAAAAATTCCGAAATTTCTACATACCCATCGGAATAATTATGCCATCACTTTACAACACTTTTGATGTATGAAACACTGCTAGATGCGGCAACTTATCATTTCCATCGGAACTACTACTACACATTTCGAACTGTTTCATGGCTAGGCTCTGACTCCTCTCTAGAATACTCTAAGTCTTCTCTACCAGCAGAGAAAGGCGCGCGAAGAATATTGCTTTACCATTGGTCAGTTTACTCAACAGCCAATAGCAAAACAACATTCACCTGCACCAGTCCGCACTTTTCATCAATAACCATTCGCAAAATAATAAACCTAACGACTGCACTTTTTACCGGCGTAATTATCTAATATGCTGAAATTTTGTTTATGCATAAAGTTGTTTACTATTGTTATTTATACCTGAAGTAACTTTCCCTTTACCATAAACTTACGTTACAGATCTATTCTACAAAAATCCCCTTTGTCCATATCCATACTTCTTCGAAATGTTCCCACACTAAGTCCCACTACATAACTCGTTAAGCAATTATCTTCATATTAACCTTAAACCACACTCGTGCATCATTCATACTGCTAAAACACATTTATAACATTTTACATACACAAAAAGACATAACAACACTTTATGAAAATACTAGAGCAGATTATGAAAAACATTCTATTACTTTAGTGCACTCTAGTGGGCACAATCGAAACTAAATCACAGTCCCCTATCCAATACTGTCCTCTGTTGGTTGATACGCAAACTACGTGCGTGTCCAATATCGCGTCACCATCTCTCACTATCCAGCTCTGAGACACATCTCCCACTCAACCGCCTCCAAGGCAGGATCGGTATACGGCACTAAGTCTCACTCTCACCAGCTGTTTGTAAGGTGATGGAACGTATGATACATGCCCAGCTGGTATGGTAGCTCGAGTCTCACAATTTACTAACCACTGCAGTGTGTGGATTTCGAGCCCGTGGTTCTGTGGTTGACCATCATGTCACTTTGTCAACCCATCTCATGAATGGTTTTCTGCAGAAACAGCAGACTATGGCCATGTGTTTTTCAGTTTGGAGAAAGCCTGTGACACCTGCTGGAGGACTGGTATCCTCTGTACTCTCTACACATGGGGCTTCCATGGCCGCATGCCCTGTTTCATATAGGAATTCTTTAAAAGGCCAAGTTTTCACAGTACGTGTGGGTTCTGCCCTGTCGGACACCTTTATCCGGGAAAACTGTGTGCCTCAGGGTTCCGCCCTGAGAGTCATCCTCTTTACTATCGCCATTAACCCTATTATGGCCTGTCTCCCTTTTCATTGATGATTTTGCCATGTATTGCAGTTCTGCATGGACTAGTCTCCTTGAGCGGCGTCTTCAGCAATGTCTGGATTGTCTTTACTCATGGAGCATTGACAATGGCTTTCATTTTTCCACTGACAAAACCGTTTGTATAGATTTCAGGCAGTGCATTTGGTTTCTTCTACTGTCTTTAAATCTTAGGCCTGTTGGTCTTCTGTTCATTGACACCACAAAATTCCTGGGGCTAGAAACACTCCCTATTAAACCCACCGTAATTGACTAGTGACTTACAGTTTATAGTAGTGTGACCATGAGCAATTGATAAAGGCTGATCGGTTAATATTTGCACGGGAGTTGTTTCCTATCAAATCCAACAAAGCTAATTAGGATTTCGGATAGCAATAATCAGTACATACTCTGTTGTTAATGTTCTATATCTTTTTGTCTAAACAGTGTGAATGAGGCAGTTACTCAATTCGTCTGACAAAGTAATAACGGTTAACTTATCACAGGTCGCCTATTAATGTTGTCACACGCCAGTATTCTTCATGTGGCACTGAATGCACAATCCTCACTGCAATCCAAATCATGGGTGTCTAGAACGGTTGTCGCATAATCATGGTACATAAATGAACACTTAAACACATCAGACAAATCATTCAATTAACACCATTTATTTATTTACTGGAGTTCAGGCCCATGGCTTTAGGTGAAATCACAGCTGTTAAACAATTGTAAATGCGGTTGGCCGTCATGCCAAAATCCGTCCTGCTCGCTTAGCAGCCAACAACTTACTTGCTCAAAGTCTCAACACTGACTACCCTTTGGTGTACTGGATGCTCGATTATTGACAGTACCTACTGTGCTTCCCACGTGTCTTTACCTGGCCACCCACTGTACGCGGTCCCTCAGTGTCCTATGTGTCATACGTGCCCTCAGTGGTACTTCCTTGGGAACAGTTTGGACCAACCTCTCTGTTTGTATCATTCCCTTGTCCGTTCAAAACTAGACTATGGGTGTTTCATTTATGCATCTGCACATCCGTCCCTCTTACGCCATCTCAATACTATCCATCATCGTAGCATCTGTTTGGCCACCTCTTACACTAGCCCGGTTGAGAGTCTGCATGCAGAAGCTGCCAAACTACCGCTGTCCTATCGCCGCGACTTTCCTCTCAGGAGATATGCAAGCCATTTGTCTGTCATGGGTGTCCACCCATCCTATGCCTCCTTCTTTGATGACTCCTTTGATTGCCAGTATGGAGCACGTACCTCTTCTGTTACTTCCTGGCATTCGCTTTCGGCTCTTGCTCCGGCAGCTAAACTTCACGCTACCCGCCACTTTCCCAGTGGGTGTGAACCCTCCACCATGTTGGCTTGGTGCAATGGCCCATGTTCAGCTGGACCTTTGTTTGCTTTCTGAGGACACTACTCCAGCCTCACTTTATCACCTTCAGTTTCACGATGTTCACATGGAACTTTGCGATAGTACCTTTGTGTGCACTGATGGCTCTCGGACTGACTGTGGTGTCAGGTGTGCTTTCATCGTTGGCACGCTCAGGGGCTCAGCATTGATTTGCTGGGTACGGGCTTGGCGACCCAGGGGTTCCAGAGCTGGGGACTGGTAAGCGCTGCCAATCCCTTGTTACCATAAGCTCTGGGCCTGCTTCAGCAACCACTGCATGGCGCAGTGGTGGAACATTGGGTGTCTCAGGGAATGGGGATCTTGGCTTAACTGTGCGGATCACGAGGCCGGGATAAACCTCTATAAAAAAGACCTTCAATCTTGAGGTGTGCTGCGCGCCGATGGGATGCGTGGCTGTTGAGGTGGAAAAGTCATTAGTGGGGAATGTCTGAGGAACCTGCTGCACCTCAGTTGTATAAGGCTTACTCATGCATGCGGGGCTCTGTCTGAAAAGACCCTAATTTCCCTTGCTGCTTGTGGGACTGAGATGGAACCCTCGAAATCATCTTCTTCTCCTGCCAGCAGGAAGGGTGTACCGCCTGGGAGTATTCACACCCATTCCTCCAAAAGAATGAGAGAAGCTAGTCCTCCTGATAATAAGAATACTTTGGACTGCGATAACAGAGCTCGTGGAGTCATGAATAACAATGTGTTTGTGGTGATAAGGGTTTGGAAGGCCTTGCTGGAACGTTAAAATCTATAAAACAGTTGTGTAATCACTCGTTGTTGGATGAAACTAACAGGTTAAAGCAGGTAGACCTTCTTAAGAAATCGCAGAAACTGGGTGACTGTGATATTGTTGAGGTGCATACCTCTCTCAACTTCAGTAAGGGCATCGTCACATGCCGAGATATCATGGGTATGGACATAGCAAAACTGAAGCAAGAATGAGCATCCCAAGGAATAGTCGATGTGGAGCAACAAACACGCAGGAATAATGGAGTAACTGAAAAGACTGCCAATTTCATTGCCACATTCAATTCTCCAACACTGCCTGAACATCTTATGGTGGGATTCCTCCGACTTAATGTTTGACCTTACATTCCAAACCCTATGTGGTGCTATAAATGCCAGCGTTTCAGCCATACAACCACGAGTTGTGGAGGTGAAACGAACTGTGGGAACTGCGGAAAAGCCGCTCGTGACTCTGCGACTGACTGACTGTCTCTGGCGATCTGCATCAACTGCTCTGGGAACCACAGTCTGGAGCCGAGACTGCCCTGTTTTTGCTGAAAAATGCAAAATGCAGGAGATAAAAGTGACCAAGCGGATCCCATATGCCGAAGCCTGAAAACAATACAAGGCGACAAAACCCCCTGTCTTAGCCACTTCATATTTTTCCATGATGCAGAAACCTATTCCCGAGGCAGATGCTTCGACACAGAAGATGCGTAGTGTGTCTGTATCCACCATAAGCACCTGTACTTGCACGTGTACATGTTGAGGGAAAAAGAGTAAGGACAAAGCAATCCAGGCAGCTGCACCAGAGAAGACCAACAACAGTTCCACAGCTAACATTCAGAAGGTACAAGAAAAGCAGAGTGCCTCTCCACGCCCCCTTTCCTCCTCACCTTTGAAGGGACAGGGTGCAGGGAAATGCTCATGACGTTCGGGTAGAAAGCTGTCCCAAGTGCCATCAGACGTCATTCTTTCCCGTTTGACTGATAAGGAATTAGATGCCGTGGATCCAGGGAGCCCCTCCACTCTCCCTCACTCTTCAAGTGCTTTACCTCGCTGGTGCAAAGATAGGGGTAAACTAAAACTGCACCGATGACATGGTGTCCATACTAAAGTGGAACCTGAGTGGGTTCAGGACTTGTGTGGAGGAACTGAAACTCCTAGCACAGGCATGTCCATTGTGCTTTTGTTTACAAGAAATGCATTTTAAAGACACAGATGTCTCTGTGCTACAGGGATATGCGATACACTGCAATGATGACCTATTGGGGGGAAGGGCCAAGGAAGGTGTCACAATGTTTGTCATTAATGCGCACCACTCCTCTGCTCTCCCCTTGGCTACTGACCTGCAAGCAGTTGCAGTTCAAATTCATGTGTATTGAAGGATCACTGTTTGCTCACTGTATTTACCTCCGCAAGTTGCTCTGGACTCTGAGGCTCTCACGGATCTTATCGCACAACTCCTGCAACCATTCCTCTTCCTGGGAGACTTCAATGCCCATCATGTCCTGTTGGACTCGACCAATACTTGCTTTCAAGATCAGATTTTGGAGGGCCTCATGACGTCTCACAAGCTGTGCATCCTCAGCACAGGTACTCGCACACATTTCTCTACTGCTACTGGGTCATTCTCAGCCATCAACCTCTCTTTTTGTTATCCCGCCCTCGCTGACTCTTTTCTGTGGGAGGTCATTGATGACCTACATTCCAGTAACCACTTCCCAATCAGCCTTCACCTACTAAATGGCTCACCCCCTGAAGTTAAGCCCCCAAAATGGAGGTCAGCAGGGCTAACTGGATGCGCGTTCAAACATTGCGACAGCATCCAAGGGTGGGTGGACCACATCACACGAATGATCCATCATGCTGCTGACCTCTCCATCCCACAGTCCTCAGGTCATCTTAGGAAGCGACCTGTACCTTGGTGGACAGATGAGTGCCGTTCCGCAATCCGGTAAAGGCGTGTGACTCTTTCACATTTTAAATGCTGACCAACAGCAGAATGCTGACCGACAGCAGACAACCTTAGGGCTTTTTGAGTCACAAATGCCAAGGCTCAACGCGTCATTGGGGAGAGTGGGAAAAGGTCATGGCAAGTATTTGTGGACTCCATCAATTGTTCCACTTCTTCTGTAAAAGTATGGGAAGCCATCCAGAGGATTTCTGGTAAATGCAGCTGTTTATTGATACCAGCAGTGCTGAATCATGGGTGCCTCCATACAACACCCAGAGACATTGCTCAGATGCATGCCAAACATTTTGCTCAAAGTACTGCCAATGCAAGCTAGGATCCAGCATTTTGTCACTAACTTGTGACTGTAGAGAGGGAAAAGTTGGACTTCGGGTTCAACAGTTTGAGGCCTACAACTCCCCTGTCTCCATGTGGGAGCTCGAATCAGCACTGACTGAGATCCATGACACTGCAACCAGTGTCGGCCAAATCTGGTACTGCATGCTTCGACATTTGCCAGCGGCATCAAAGGAAATCCTCATTGAATGTTTTAATCTAATATGGCAGACAAGCAGCTTCCCAAGCTCGTGGAGAGAGGCAATTCTGATCCCTCTCCTCAAACCAGGGAAGGACTGCACATGTTGCAGTAGTTATTGGAATACTGCCTTAACGAGCTGTGTAGGAAAGACCCTGGAGCAAATGGTTAACCATCGTCTGGTCTGTTTGTTAGAGACCAGGCGACACATTAGCCACTCTCAGTGTGGATTTCAAAGATATCGATCCACTGTTGACAATCTGACCCTCCTAGAGGTGGCTATTCTGCAGGCTTTCCTCAGTAAGCATCACTGTATCGGCGTATTCTTCGATGATTGATTTGAGCTGGAGAATGGTGTTCTTCAGGGCAGTGTTTTAAGTGCTACCCTCTTTACCAAAGCTGTCAACAGTATCACATCTACAGTAAGGAGTCCTATACAGTGCTCCTTATTTGTAGATGATTTTGCTTTTTTCTGTTCCTCCTCCAGTGTTGCATCGGCGAGCTGTCAGTTGCAACGTACAGTGTGGAGGTTAGAGGAGTGGGTTACAAAGATGGGTTTCCAGTTTTCTGCAGGTAAGTGTGTGTGTATTTAGTTAAATCATTCTCGTTGTCTTTTTAATTTGCCTGCCTTGAATATGGGGGACACCATCCTACATTTTATAGACACAGTGCGGTTTCGGGGCTTCATTTTTGACTCCCAGTTGTCGTGGTTACCACACATGTGAGACCTGAAAGCCAGAACCCTGAAGGCACTGAACATCATCAAGTGCCTTAGCCACAGATTTTGGGGAGAAGGCATGTCATGTCTCCTTCAGTTTTATTAGGCTTTTGTGCATTTGTGGCTGGACTATGGTTGCATGATGTACGGGTCAGCGAGAACCTCTTACTTGCGGTTCATTGATGCTGTCCATCATGAGGGGATTCAGCTGGTCACGGATGCTTATTTAATCAGTCCCATATCTAGCATTTGTGCAGAGGCAAGGGAACTGCCACTTATGATCTGGCACGAGCTCCTCATGGTGCGTCAGGCATGTAAGTTCCTGGCAGCTCCTACTTCACCCTCACACCATACTATTGCTTGTCCACATCTGGAATGTCTTTTTTCCAACGGTCCACGAGCCACGATGCCATTTGGGATCCGAATGCAGCATGTGCTGGGGTTACCAGCCAGTGCGACCCCAAATCCAGGGTTTTAACTGTCTACCAACCTCGTTACTGGAGAGACCAGAGCGATTTTAGATTTGGTGCAGAGAGATAGCAATCCAGCTTCTGTTTTTAATGCGATATTCTCTGATGTTTTATCTGAGTAACACAACCTTGTTGTTATTTCTACGGATGGGTCTAAGCAGGGGGACTTCAGTTTTCACAGATTGTGTCCTCAAAGTCAGACTGCCCCCAGAATTTACTGTCTTCAATGCAGAATTATATGCGATTATGTGAGCACTGGAGCAGATGAGAAGTTCTCCTGGTGTTAAATTTATCATCTGCTTAGATTCTCCGAGCGCCCTGTACTCTCTCCAACGCTTGTACTCAGCAGATACAGTAACCCAGATGCCCTCTTACAACAACGACAAATGGGGAAGGAAGTGTCTTTCTGCTGGGTACCTGGGCACTTTGGAATTGTAGGGAACGAAACAGCGGATTGAGCAGCCAAGGAAGCGTGTCGTTATCCTCTGTTATTTCTGTGTGCTATCCCCCTGTATGCTATCACCTCGCTGTTGAGGTACAAAGTCTTGTCGATGGGAAAATGAGTGGCTGACAGTGACCGATAACAAGCTCAGAGTCATTAAGCTCACAGCTCGGCTGTGGAGTACTTCCTTCCAGCCACGTTGAGCTCCATCTTACTCATCTTCACATAGGCCACTGCCCGATGACACATGGATTCTTATTCTGGTGAGAGGACCCTCCAATGTGTGGTGCTTGTGACATGCAGATCACGGTGCGCCACATTTTATTGGACTGCATTTTATTTGCAGACCCGCAGATTGTGGCGGATTTGCAATCTATTTTATGTAATGATCAAACAAATGTGGCTAGGGTTTTAAAGTTTTGTGAATTGTCCAACGTTTTTAACAAGATTTTAAGGAGATGTTCTTAAAGGGCTCACCCCAGTTTTTTTGTGAGTGGTCAGCCAGTCACATTTCCGTGTGATTTTCTTTTAGTTCTTCTGTGTTTTAATTTCTTGATTAGCCCTCATCCCTCCTAATTGGTTTTATTGGATGTGAGGGTGCATATGATACAGTGACTGTATGGTCACTTTGAGTGCATGCGTGTACAATACTTTTAATTCATATCCACATTCTTTTGTTTTCATAAGTGTAAGGGCGCTAGTGGCCTCACTGTTGGGTGCCCATCACACACACACACACACACACACACACACACACACACACCATTGGCAACAACATTTTTCGGTATCAGCTGCTGGAACACTGCTCAGTATTTACGGCAGGGCTCTGCACCCTCTTTCAGGCCACACAGCACATCTGGCGACACAGGATTTTCAATTGTGTCATCTGCTCCAACTCTCTCAGTGCCTTTCAGAGCCTCAGTGTGCTGTGCACCGTCCATCCCTTAGTGGAACGGGTGCAGAAAAGCTGTCTCTTGCTCACTCTTGATGGAGACCCTGTGATGTTCATGTGGGTTCCTCGTGACGTTACTCTGACAGAAAGTGAGGCCACTGATGTTGCTGCCAAGGCTGCAGTCCTAGTACCTCAGCCTGCTAGTCTTCCATCCATCCACTGATCTCTGTGTTGCTGCCTGCCAGCAGGTGGTGTCACTTTGGAGCCACCACTGCTCCTCCTTTCATGGGAACAAGCTCCAGGGAATTAAACCTGTCCCACTGGCTTAGACAACTTCCTCTTGGCCCTCTCATTGCAAGGAGGTCATTTTATCTAGGTTTCATATTTGGCACCATCTTTTTAGCCATCACAATGTGTTAAGCGATGTTCTCCCACTACTATGTGGTCGTTGCTCTCAACCTCTGATGTTTTGCCAGTTCCTCATAGAATACCTTTTCTTTAACCACTTATGTTATATCTGCCATCAGATTCACCAGCCATTTTAACGAATGACGCACAGGCTGTCGACCACGTTTTACTTTTTATCCGTTGTAGCAATATGGCAAAGTAATTTTAATCTTTAGTTCAGGACCTTTATTTCTCTATGGCTTATTTTATGATTTCTCCAAGTCCCTGTTTTTAGCTGTCTTTCCTTCTGTCAATTTGGCTTAACTGGTAGAACTTTTTAACTCTCTTTTTTTCTCTTTGGGTTCTATTTTTCTGACATGGGTGCATATGACCATAGTTGTTTTTGTGCCCTGAAACAAAACAAAACAAAAGGTACTGAAGGAACTGAGCTGACAGACTCTTGGAGGTAAATGTAAACTATCCCATGAAAATCTGTTTACAAAGTTCCAAGAACTGGCTTTAAATGTTTACTCTAGGGATATACTACAACCCCCTATGTATCGTTCACACAGGGATCATGAGTATAAGATAAGAATAGTTACTGTATGCACAGAGGCATTCAATTAGTCATTCTTTCTGCACTTCATACATGAATGGAACAGGAAGAAACTGTAATAACTGGTCCAGTGGGACGTACCATCTGCCATGCAACTCATGGTGATTTGCAAAGCATAGATGTAGATGTAGATATTAAAGAGAAAAAAGTTCATAATAGGAAAAAAGGTGAAATATTTAAATATGGAAGCTTTTCATTTGTAATAGTAATTACTTTCAATTGCCAATTTCAGCAATATTATTGTTTAGTCGTTAATTACAATAGAACTTAAAATCACTTCGCTTTGTTCTGAAGTCTGATCATCTTTTCGAACTTTAAGATTCATAGAGTGAAAATCGATATTACATGGTCATTGAATTAAACGAAATGAATTGTTTCCAAGTAAACTGTGGGCTGTTGCTATTATGAGATTATTAGTAAAGAAAACCATTGAGATTTTCAGTGATTGTATATTTGTATTAAATGCAGAATTTAATCACAAACTCAAAGATAAAGTTTGGGCCCAGTTGTTATGATTGTTTATCATTTCCATAACACTGCTGAACAGCATGAGATAATATTTTACTGAATTTATTAAATCGCCAATAAAAAAGAAAGCAAAACTCCCATTTCTAAGTGGCAATGGTAAATCACCTCCCTGCCCCACAGTCTCCCGGTGCTGCACTTGTTGGAAGCCTAGTCCTGTCCAGATCACATCATCTGTTCTATGTGGCAGTTGCATTCCAGTCCGAGCTGCCAAAAAT